>NC_056744.1:1339374786-1339379786 GCF_019279795.1 Protopterus annectens | reverse complement strand
TTCACTATTATCTAATTTCAAACCTCACTTTGTGTATTTCAGCTTATATTTCTAACAACTCTTTCTCCAACTTTTTCATTTTTTCATCTGCCCATTCTATCATTAATATGCATTTTTAAGGAGTCCCATAGTATAGCTTTACTAACCTGAACATTATCATTCAAAGATAAAACTATTCTCAATTTGTTCCTTAAGGTAACTCTTAAATTCTTTTAGTTTCATCATATAGACCAGGATTCTATAATTAATCTGAAACTTCCTTATACCCATTAATATATTAATACTTAGTGCAGTATAATCAGATAAAGGACAAGAAATAGCTTTAAAATAATTCACTGCATTAAGTAAATCTATAGAGCCATAAATCCTATCAATTCATGTTTGCATTCCATGAGCATAACAATAATGAGTGAAGAACAGTGACTTAACTTCTGCTTTTACTTTAAAATCAACTAAATTATTGGTAATAATCTATCTGTTTACTGCTTTAGCTGATCCTAGTATTTTAACTTTTTTCTGTTCATTTGTTTTCTAGATATGGAGTTACAATCACTTGCTAAATTAAGCTACCCTTTTAATAACTTTGTAGAAAGTTTAAGTGATCTTTAGCCACTCTTGCACTTATTTCAGAGATCCAGTAAATTAGCTAGTGTATAGAGTTTGCCAGTATATGTAATTATTACAAATATCTACATTCCTTTGAAATCATTAATGGATTCCATAACCTTAGGTATTACAGTAGAGTTTCACCAAAGTATAGCAGTTCCTCTTATGGTTTTGTTAAAAGAAGCAGATGATAACATTTTGTAATCCAAGTTATTTAAATATTGTATATATTTAACTATCAAGTGAATATCTTGCAAGAATATAATGTCTGCTGTATTTAATTTTAGATTTCTCATTATTAATTTCCTTTCATTGCTTTAATTTAATCCATTTACATATATGCATAATTCATTAAAACTATCCATACAGTGTATTTATAAAATCTCTTTTAAAATATGATTTGAAACATTTATCTTCCATATAAATTTAAGAATATGTAAGACTCTAATGCATTCCTCCAACACTATCCTAATATTACACAGTTTTTGAATTCACCCTTTCTATAAACTAAACTACTAAAATTCATAAATAATAAAAACAAAGACAAGTCTACAACTATAAATGTATATATTGTTAAAAAATACAACCTACCATGGATATCTAAGTTCCTAGTTTGCTTATTAAATAGACAAACTACTATACCACTTCAAACTACTGTACTATCTCCCTACCTACTAGTACTAGTATCCAAAATTTCATAAAAACGTGTGTGTGTGTATGTGTGTGTGAGTGTGTGTGTGTGTGTGTGTGTGTGTGTGTGTGTGTGTGTGTATGTGTGTGTGTCAGAAATAATAAGAGACTATTCATTTAGTTATATATTTTGCCATTTAAAATGATTCCCTATTATTATATAAAAGTGTAATAATCCTCATCTATTAATCACAAATATTAAATAATCCAACAAATAGTGTACAATAAACTTATTTATGTAATAGTATTATAAATTATCCATTAAACATTAATAATTTATTCATTTATTCACATTATTGTAACTAAATCTTTAAATAAAATAATTAAATCAGAGTACAACCTGAAGAGATAAAGATATCTGTAAGCTTACATATGGCAGGTAATCATATCATACTAAACGATTATGAAAAAGGGAAATCAATGAACATATATTTTTATCATGCTAAAAGATACACAAATATTTTACAAATCTAAGAAAAGCTCTGAATTAATTTTTAAAGTACAAGTGTCTATATCTCAAAATTATATAAAACTCAAAATGACAAATACAAAAATATTTAAAAATCCTTTAGCTTATTAAATGACTTCATAAACATATGTAAATTATTTAGCTTAAAGAGAATGACTTGCTTTTTGTATGGAGTCAGAAATACGTGCAGTCTATATTTTATTCAGAAGATACAACATGCTTAATTCAAATCCCATTCTCCCTCCCTGGGTTTTGAAAAATTGACTTTATTTTCTATCAAAATGGATGGTCCAATTCAGCAATAACATTCAAATTTCAATTCTGACTTATGGAATGAGTTATTTCAGTTAGTCTTAGTAAATCTAATAGCATACAATATATCAAATGCTTCAAAATTCACATGACCAAGGTTCAAATTTCAGCTTGCAGATTATTTTGAAATATTTTATAAGAGTTTCTGTGTAAATTTTATGAGATCTTGTATATTCACAATTGTTGCCATATGCAGGTGTATTTAATACATACATAAGCAGTTTGTTATTTAAATATATATATTTGTGTCTTAATTTACCACTTATATACTGCCTTATTCTATATAACTTTTATTTTTAAGATCTTCCAATCAAACAGCTATTTAATCATCAACTCTCTATTAGGAATTATAGCATGTATATATTTCTTAACTTACTGATATTGTTACTTTATTAATCTTACGTATTAAATATTTCATTTCTTGTGCATTTGCATGTTAGTCATAAGATGCTTACTCTTCGTATTAATTATAGTATTTCAAGCAATCTTGACTATATATAAAAATAATCCCTGCTTGTTTAATTTAACTGTGTGTTTTAAGCCATTGTGAACTGTTGATTTGATTTAAGCTTCACATCCTGACATTAGAATTTGATTACAGTATGTGAAAATGACAACTCACAGCATACAGCAGTGACTAACTTCCTCTGTAAGTTTTTCTTTCCTCTTAATTCTTTTAAACTGTTCTAATCAGTTACAAACATCTAACTTTACTTCTTTCCATTCATATGTACAGTCAGAGTTATTAACATTCAGCAAAATGTAACCAAATTGTATGTCAACAGTAGCTCAATATAAACTATTATAGCTTTTGTTTTTCCAAATCTTCACTTCTAAGAAACAAAAAAGATGTCATTTTGAGTAGATTTTGCATATATATACTTGAAAAAAAAAAAACAAAAGAAAAAGAAAGTTCCTTTCTGTTTTCACAGACATCAGTGATGATACTTGACCTAGATTTTCATCAGAACATCTCAGGTCGGGAAGCAAGACAAGCAAGAATGCAGCATTCTGACACAACTGGAACATTCATTTGTTCTCAAGCTTTCTTTAAGTGTTACTTGCTTCATAGATAACCTGCAAAAGGAATGTGTTAAATAAAAACACAGAAAACAAACCCCAGGATTCAGAAAGGTTCCATGCAGGAATAACTTATTCCTGCATGGAAATATCTGTTTAAGAGCAGCATGGCAGTGCACCATGCATAGTAATAAAGGCGCACTGCCTCTGCTCCTAAACAGACATGGATCATGGATGAGTGCAAGGGGAGTGTCTGAGAGCAGAGCTCTCACAATACACATTCCCCTGCACTCAGGAAGTGTCACCAAGCAATTATAATGAGCGAGAATGCTCATAGGAGGCTGCATACCTCCCAACTGTACCAATAATCACAGAACGTCTACATGCCATGGTCATACAGTACCCCAATTGTCCTGGCAAATCACTGCTATGATCTCAGGATTGAAGTTGGTAAATAATTCATACATTTCAGTGTCCGACTTCAAATCCGAAATAAAATGTATATTAAAACAAATCCTGTACCCTAGCAACTGCCCCAAGTTTATATGGGCAATAATGAAAATATGTCCGTAGTTGTACCACAATTTGTCAAGCTTTGTCCAGATAGTGTGCCTGAAGAGGTTGAGGGGTATGGGGGGTTGCTAGGATGTCTGCCAAATGTGCAGATGCATGCAGGAATCCACAGCAATAAGTGAAACCTGTCCCTTCCAAGAGAAAATAGCAGTAGAAATTATTTTTATCAAACAGATTAAATTTAACCATAGGTCCGCGGGTTTGCCCTTTGCTTAACTACGCATACTGTAGATTAAATGGCACAAGAATATAAATAGCAAGATACATACTATACATACTATAGTACATATACTGTAGATTAACTGGCACAAGAAGATAAATAGCAAGATACATGAACTTGAAGCAGTACTGCAATAGTGTAGTGGTCAGAATGTTCACTTTGCTAGCAGTCATTCCCGGTTTGATTCTCACTGTAGTAAATTCCATTTTCCATGAGAAATCTCTTTATGAACATTTTTATTGCCGTATAACCTACTAAATAACATATATTTGTGAACTGGTGTACTAAAATTAAATGCAGATGTGAGGTGTCATTGTAATAATGTGGTAAAATCCACAGATAAACACAAGTGCCCCATACAGTATATGTACACATGAATCAGAGCTACGAATTGAAGGTATAATGTATAATAAATGATAAATCCATAGAGTGTCCAAATCCACCACTTTCCCAAGAACCATGTTACACTTCTGTCTAAATTAGTGTGGGGGTAAGTGGAAGTAAGCACTTTTAAGCAGTAGCAAGCGGGTTTAAGCCCATTTGCGTGGGGGTAAGCAATGCACACACAGGTTAAGCAATATTGAAGCTAACTCCCTGTACGCATATTTATCTGGAAGTCAGCATTGCTTACCATCACGCAAACTTGTGCAAACCCACTTACAACTGCTTAAATGTGCCTTAATCACTTTGTATCCAACAACCACTGTTCTACCCAGCAACAAAATAAACAGTCCTTGCAGGTCTTGAACCCAGGACTCTGGATTCACTCTATAGATTTATCTTTCATTATACATTATACCTTCAATTCGGGAGCAGGCGAGGACAGGATACTGTCATCCATCATCAGGTCCGGGATATGGTGCATAGCGAGCTCCACAGGGAGTTTGGAGATCGGCTAGGCTAGCTTGAGAGCTGCGTGGTGCATTTAGAAGGTCAGCCTGCCACTCTTACCCAGCCCGCAGCACGGCTACCTTTGGGGCTGTGAAGGTGCATTGGTGATTATCCATGAGTGAGGACCTCAGTCCCACTGTTTCCACTAGGGGGCTAATGGGCTTCTGACTTCCAAACAACCCTCCTCATCCAAGGTGTTTACCCCCCACATGTGTCATA
>NC_056744.1:1339234786-1339372286 GCF_019279795.1 Protopterus annectens | reverse complement strand
AACAGTCGGTAGGACAGTAAGCACTAGGCCACCAATGTTCTCAAGGTAAAATGTATGAAAATGTACAGCCATATACCTTAAAGCATCTTTCTACTGATATCCGTCACATGTTGTAACAGCCTAGGTTATATATGGTGCATACCCCTCCCCCATAGACTGACTTACAGGGGGATATAAAAGTGTTACATACACTGACCTCTGGTGGACTGAAGAAGGGCGCACATTCTGTCCAGCTGTAGCCTATATATATATATATATATATATATATATATATATATATATATATATATATATAAATAAATGTATATAGACCCTACACCCACAATATGTGTGTGGACCACAATATCACTGGAATGATGGCAGGAGTGGCAGCATGACATAATCACAGGCCACTACATAAAAACCGCTTACTGCATGTCATATGGACAAAGCCTGGTATATAGGTGGAGGACAGAGGCCGGAATACAGGGCTATATTTGAAATAGTGTTGTTATACACTGAGAAAGTTACTGGTGTTACAGGATAGTTCACAACATACACTTAGGAATATGAAGTGAGAAACACAAATGGATGTAGCCATGTACTGATAGCATTCAACACACACAATGCCAGTGATATATCTGACACAAGACCTGTGTGTTGGGCAGACAAAACATAACAGGCAATCCTCTGGCCATCATGTGGATAGGCCCACAGTTCAGAGCTATGCAGATAAACTGCATTCCATGCTAAACTAGTATGTACACACAAACCCTGTAACACTGGTGGTATACAATGCATATAACAGCACTACTCAAATTGTCATTAGGTCTGGAACCTTATACAAATATGTTGCTGGCCTGAGGCTGCAAGTCCTCTTGTAAGAGGAATTGCTACATGCTGTCTGTAACACTGCTGCCCATATCCTCCATACAAGAAAGGTAAAGGGACCACACTCACTTGATGTAGGAATTTATAGTAGTGGGTTACCATAACAGTTGTAATTGGAAGTACTACACAGCAGGCTGCATGCAGGTAGAAAGTGGTAAACATTGATTGGTGCAGAGGCCATCATCTGATCATGTGCATCACCTACAAAATCCATGCTGGGATCTATTCAAAGCAGCTCAATCCATTTATGGGAGAGAGACCGAGATAGAGAGAAAGAGGGAGTGAGACAGACAGAACAGAGATAAAAAAAATACAACAAGCAAACAAACACACATCCATCCAGCCATCCACACAGCAAACTGTATCCAGAAGAGACATCATTCCCAAAACAAGTATGTGAAGCATATAAGCATCTAATTGAATGCAGTACTTGGTCCATAATAATGGGATAGACTATGTGGAATGATTTATATGTGCCATCAGGTGTTGTAATGATGTCCAGCTGAACAACTGCTATGGACAATAGTGTCTGTCCTTGTGGGCAATGGGCCATACCTGTCAACCGTTCAGACACTGGCTGACAAGATGTAAGCCATCATAGTGTGTGTTGTGTAATGCAAGACATGTATATTAGTGTGGCTAATAGCTGGGGGTGGAAGTAATGCCATTATGATGGGCACATGGGTTCCAGAGCCCTCCACTTGCAGGACAGTCATGTTAACATGTAATGTAGCATGCACAAATGCCATAGATGTATAATAGGCTTATCTGCAATCTGTCCCTATATATACCCTCCCTAATATTAGGCTGTGTCCACATGTGGCATCTGTCTGTGTTGTAGCAAGGCAGAACAGTGCAGCTGCTGTGCAGGAAGGAGAGTTAGAGTGTGTGTATATATATATATATATATATATATATATATATATATATATGTGTTTTATATATATATATATATATATATATATATATATATGTGTGTGTGTGTGTGTGTATAGATATATATATATATATATATATATATATATATATATATATGTATATCTAGATATATATATATATATATGTATATATATATATATACATATCTATATATACATATCTATAGATATATATATATATATAGATATATATATATATACACACAAGTAGGTCTACAGATATACAGACACCTATATATATATATATATATATATATATACAACTCATAATATATATCTACACACACAGACACGCACACACACACACACACATATATATATATATATATATATATATATATATATATATATATATATATATAGATATATAGATATATATATATAAAACTAACTAGTTAGGAAGTGTATTCTTGACCCTGCCAAGTTTGTCAATGTGCGTGAGTCCCTGAGAGAATGTGGCTGTGTTGATGTTGACACCTGTTCATGTGGACAGGCACATGTACTATACCTACCGTATCGCTACTATATCACTGCTGCAGATGTCATTCACCAGCACATATACGATTGGACAGTTCCTCAACATGTAAGCTATGTGGTGCATGCAATAACTGCATAGACATGTGATAGCAATACATAGTCAGTCAGGGGTTTGATACCCTGTAGTGGT
Source organism: Protopterus annectens (assembly GCF_019279795.1). Classification (NCBI taxonomy): domain Eukaryota; kingdom Metazoa; phylum Chordata; order Ceratodontiformes; family Protopteridae; genus Protopterus; species Protopterus annectens. The sequence goes on along the minus strand of NC_056744.1, from coordinate 1,339,369,811 downwards.
AGGTGTGTTACACAAACATGCTTAGGTTTTACTCTCCCACCCCCACCTTGACTTACTTTGTCTCTGTCTGCCTCTCTCACTCCCTTTCTTTTGGATGTGGAGAAGTACACCTGCTTTGCGTAGGCAGCAGCATGTGTTTTGTTAGTGATGTTTTGTAGCTCTGACTCCATAGTGAAGACATTGACTGATTTAAAAACTTTCATTCGAAACGTAAGCCTGAAACTGCTGTTTAAAGACTCATACAATGACATGATAAATAAGTTCAAGAAAAAAAGTACTTTTATTCCTAACAATTATTCGATCTCGGACGCTTTTTATACATTATGTGAAGATGATTTGAGAAATTTGTATTACGATGTTAGTAATGGTCGATTTAAAGTGAAAAAGTATTATATGTCTTATGATGAATTTTTGGCCTGTAAGCAATTATGTATTAATAATGATGTTATTATTAAGCAAGCCAATAAGGGAGGAGCAACGGTCATTTTTGATAAGGATGAATATAATAATGTAATGCAGAAATTTCTAAATGATGTGCATACCTTCAAAGAAATAACTTTTGAGGAGGTGAGAAAGATCATTTATGAAATAAATATGTATGTATATGAAATGCAAATGCAAGATGAAATTACATTAGAATTATTTAATTAAATACTTTGAGGTCCAAGGAGTCCAAGCACACGGGTATCGGTGTTACCACAGCAAACTCACTAGCAAATTCCACGCTGTAAAATGAATGAGCTCACAGCATCATGATGGCAGTAGACGAAAAGCACTTCAACTACGATTAAAGTGTTTGTGTCAACCTTGGTACTTATTTGTGGACTTGGATTGCTACAGCTTTTTGGTGATTTCTATAGCCTGCTACTTGGTGTGCTGTTTTGTATTTTCTCAACCTTTGTACATATGTCATACAGTAAGAGGTGCATATGTTCTGTACACCATTATTTATTGACATAATATCTGATAACAAACCAGTGAGATATCCGACTGCTACACATGTTATATATAGTAGGGGTTATATTTGAGGACATAACCTGGGCATTCAGTGGTTGTCTGTACAGTACTGAAGTCTGTGTACTTTTGGTGATTGCCAACAGTGTGTGTATTGTGAATATGTACCTTGGCTTGTGTACAGACTGTGGTAGATGTCATTGCTCTTGGTCCTGTTCTATCTGATGTTACATGCTGCTCCAGTGTATGTTACCCTATCAGCTTAAATGTTTGCAGGGCCAAGCACACACATGCATGTCCCATACCATAGACAGGCATCAGACCACACTGTGTAGTGGCCCAGTATATGTGGGGTTAGTGTGTGAGTGGCACATATGAGGATGGTGTTGATCAGATAATCCATATACTGTAATATTAAGCTATCTTACCATATGTGGCTGTGGCTGTGTTCACATTGGTTGTGGTTATGCACTTTCACACAGGTGTCTGCTACTCTGTGCTGTGACATGCCTGTAGAGCATATATATATATATATATATATATATATATATATATATATATATATATATATATACATAAATAGGTATATCTGTACAAATAGGATGTGCATACGTATATACTTATATATACATATATAAATATGTATATATATATATATATGGAACTATATATATATATATATATATATATATATATATATATATATATATATGTGTGTGCATATATGTATATACGAAGAGATCTACACATGGTGATATATATGATGCACTATACAGATGTGTATACAGACATATGTATGAATATACATGTGTATTCACATGTAGACATATATCAACATATTATATGTATATATCCATATTCCTGTCATGTTTAAACCTCACGGTTGTGTATACCCTCCAAGATGTATCGCACCGTATGTATCTGATATGTGTACATTATGATAAAACAACATATGTGATGCAACAGTCATATTAATAACAATTATACACAATTGCGGAAGTAAAGGCAATTGTTCAATACTAATCAATATGTGTATTGAAAGATATATTAGAAAAACAACAGCTATTTTCAAAGTGGTCATGGCATAGTGGTTAAGTGTTGTGACTATAGTGTACAGGGTCCTGGGTTCAAGACCTGCAACGGCTCTTCATTTTGTTGCTGGGCAGAACAAGGGCTGTTGGATACAGAGTGGTTATGGCAGTTTTGAGCAGCTGTAAGTGCGTTTGTGCGGGTTTGCATGAAGCTAAGCAATGCTAAGCTACAGGTAAATGTACGTGGGCTTACCAGTGCACAAATCAGCTTAGCTGTTATATTTCAGCAATGTTGATACCTGCTAAGCATGGCTTATCCCTGGTAAGCAGTTCACACCACCCAGTCTGATAACATAGTAGGGCAATGACAACTGTAATAAGTGTATGTAATGCCATGTACAATACATGCACCTATGTGCTGTCATTACAGTAGCAAGGGGTGTGAGTGTCATGTCTGGGACACAGACATATATGAGGCCTGCACAGCACTGTTATCCATGTGAATGTGTTACATACAGGGTTAGTAGCCCAGAGTATGTGCTGTCACACTGGCATGTAGTGTATTATGGTAGTACTACTGTTGATCGTGCTTACCCAGGCAAGAGTAAAGTGCTAAATGTATTACTGAAACAGGCACACCTGCAGGCATAGCTGGACTCTGAGGCCTCTCCTGTTGTATCCCTGATGTGTGAGCTGTGTCACAGTATATAACCCCTACTGGATAATGACATGACATGTGGAATGCAGCTGTAGACTACCGTCTGTACACTACATGTTAGTGAGGGCTTCTGACATGTAGTTATGGTATACATATTGTTGTCAAACATCTATCTGTCAACACATTCATCCTACTGCATAGCTACTTGCAAAGCTGATGACTCTCAGGCCCTGTACAGATGTGCAGATGGCAGGTATCCAGCAGGGATATGTACAGGCAAGCTAAGCTTGAGTGACACTGACATGTCTGCCCTGCTGTGTAAGAACTGGCACATATAGGAGACAACACCCTCTACACACCACATGCCACGGGTACCTCCACTACACTACCATAGTCAGTAGAACATGTTTGGGTACAGATCACCATCACAGACACTACCCATGTGTTGTAATGCATGTTGCATACATGCCAACTTGATCACCTCAGTGGCCATGTGCAGGAGGCATCCAGAGGATTGGCTGATGCATGTCACTCTCACCATGAGGGTCACCACAGTAATGTCTGTTGATAGATTGCCTGCTACCACATGGCAGGTGGCAGGATACCATTGTACACACATCCCCTACACAACCCATCTCTCCATGGACAATAGCTAGGTACACAGCTATGATCACCTGCTGCGATGCACCCTAGTACTGATACATGTGTACATGTGCATTACTGAGTATAGCAGTGTCTGTGTGTTATCACATCTGTACTTGGAAATTCCATGAGGGCCTTCACAACCACTGCAACACCCATTGCCATGGTCAGTTGTGACTGCTGCTGTATAGGACATTGCATGCACCCTGTTATGCTCTTCTCCATACCGGCTGACATGAGCCTTGTAGTACCAGCACAACAGTGTTGTACAAATGTGTTGATAGGCATGGGATACCCATTGAGTTCTGGCAAGTGTGTGTATGTGTGCATGTCCGTATAGGGTACAGCATTCCGAGGCCACATACTCCTATTATAAAACCCATTGCAACACAGTAGTACAGATAGTGTTGTTGCTGCCCATAGGTGAGGCTTGACAATGCATCACCCTACTATGTCTGTGGCATGTGCATTAGATGCATATCCCTGTAGTACCACTGTTGGGATATACAATGTGTTGTATCGCAGTTGGGGGCAATGTGTGATGGTGGGTATGTCAGAGTGTCATCATGGGTTTCAGGGAGTACCAATCCACTGTGAAATGTGGGTGCTGTGTACACTGTCATTACACCAAGTTACACCCAATATATGTCCCATGTACCACTTTATGGTTACCACTGTCACCATCAACCATATGGGTAACTGATACCACAATCCAGGCCAGTTATTCATGTGCTGTGTGCAGCCTGCCTGTAACACATTGGACTCATGGTCAAGTTAGTTAGCAGCAATAGGCCCAGGACTCTCGGATGTGTGTCTGCCTATGTGTCTGTTAATGTGTATATGAAGGTATGTCACACTATGCATTGTCCACATACACCCATTGCATCCCCCATTAGCATACTGTACATGTCTGGGGATGTTCTGCATGTAACATGTAACCTGGAACACAGTTCACCCTAAATGCTGTGTGGTGTGTGCAATGAAAGCCACACATTTCAGTAGCACTACCTACCTGGGTAGGGATCTAGTCCCAGTATTGCCAAGTAAGAGTGTGCATGTATGTGGATGGGTCTACATCAGGTTGCAGATTATACACATCCCAGCGGGTCACCTGTCCATGTGGCAAAGGCAATAACTGTTATACAGACATGTGACATGTGTTCAACTGTACCCCAGATATGTCACAGCCATGGTGTCACCACAGTGCCGTATCTCATTGTGGAATATGACTGCAGACCATCCTCGTGCTGACGCATGTACACCTACAACACAAATGGATAACATTATAGAGACCACAATCAACCAGTGTTACTAACAGCTATAATGCATCATTGTTGGACGGCTACACTACCTGACATATATGCATTAAACTTCACTCCTGACAACATGTTACACTGCAGTACTTTGGTACACTGTAGTACAGTCACAGTGTGCATCAGAACCATATTAGCCTGTCCCTGCATCAATGTTATGGATGACAGGGATGTGGTACAGGTATCATCATATGCGCAGGGTGTGTTGTTGGTTTGCCAGAGGCCGAGGGTGGGCCATACATTTGACACCATGTGTGTGGGTGAGGGGTGTAATGCGGTGAACTGGGCATGGTGGTGTGGTGTGTGTAGGTATGGGGTTGCCCTAGATGTGTTTGTATCACACTTGTAGGTATGCATGCACACAGTTCTGCCATGTGGCTGCCCTACACAGGTGTGGATAGCTGCAGACCATACTTGGCAGGGTGTGCAGTTCACTGCCTCTGGCCATGGACACATGGACTGTGCCTGCCAGAGGTTCCATGGGCATGTTCAGGTACAGGCCTCTATGTGCTACTCTCCCCTGATGATGACAGATGTCTGCTGGAACCAGGTCATCCTAGGACTGGCCAGGGCCATGTGCTCATGGCCTGCTGTGGTGTGGTGTGGACAGTGCCCCCCGCAGTGCTGAGGCTGGTACTGCCACTACAGGAGCCCCTTGCTGTCCTAGCATGTCCACATTGACTGCCAGCTGTTGGTGTTGCTGGCCTATGTCCACACGGCCATCACCACACTCCCACCACACATTCAAGCATGGTCAAACCAAGGTCAATGAGGGCCATCTTACCAGACCATCTATTCATGAGCTCAGTATAAGCACAGATGGCACCAGACAGTTCATAGAAGTTGTCGCTTGCAGATGTGAGAGCAGCCCTCTGCAGCCTCAGACCCTGTCTGGTGTAATGTTTCATACATGCCTGCACCACCATGACAGCCTGAAACATGCACCTGCTGGTACCAGTTGTGTCACGTCTGCCAGGGCCATGATGACCAGCGGCCCTACCATGAGTGCCCTGGGACATCTGCCTATGTGATGCCCTGCCAGACATCTGGCTATGCCTGCTGTGACCAGACACAGTAAGCATGGTTACTACACTCTCCTGTGCACTGCCACCAAATGCCAGCTGTCCCTCCAATATGGCCACTGGTGAATGGGTATGTATAGGCACTGAAACTGTGTGCAGGGTTGGGGTGGCTAAAAGGGGGTATCAAATGATGATGCTGGTTCAGCCCCTGGCAACCCAACCTGTGCTTCAACAGTATTGTCATCATCTTTGGCATCTGTATGGACACCAACATCAGATTGCATGCAGGAGGGACCCTGACCCACCTCGACATCTGTGAGGGAAAACAATAAATGCACTTTAAGACCTGTACAATATTGCATAACAGTGCACACATACATACACACACACACACACACACACACACACACACACACACACACACACACACACACACCACCTTAATACCTACCTGTCCATGACTTTACAGACAGTCCCATGTATATTCACATGTGTTCTCCATCCTGCATCACACTTAGTAACATACACTCATTAATACCAGTCATTAATGTATCATTCCTCTAAATGCTTAGTCAAGTGATCATAACCCAAGACCTGTTACTCTATTACCTCCCTGACCTGAGTGGAGTGGTTTTACATGTCCTCACTGCTGTCATTCAGTGTTCACCCTGTGTATGTTTGGACATCATGAAGATGGCCCCTATATCTCGGGGGGCTACTATGTTCAATCCATAATATCACGCACTGGAGTGTCATGTGTATGTATTGCTCAGTACATGCCAGATCTGCTGCTCAATCAGCCTATCATGTGACAACTGTAATATATGGATACACTCCCTGGTGTTGTCTAGTAATTCCCCAATGCATCTGTAGTGCTGGATACGTGGGTTGTCAGTCACCTCTCTGCTGAATGTGACATTAAGGGTATACCTGGTGTCTACCTTCCCTCTCAATGCCTGTTCCATTCTACAGACCTTATTATACTATCATCTGTCCTGTGATTACATACATGACAAGTATTCCTGGTGTGTCATGTGTCAGTCCATGTCCATGTTGTGCATGATCCCAAAGGGAAGTACTGCTGTATGAACAACCCCACAATCACACATGTGCATACATGGACACCCACACAAACACACATACATGAACACACGCATCCTACATGCATCAACCTCCCTCCACTTCACCAGACTGACCCTACAGACAAATTTACCACCCACCGACACACACGCACACACACACACACACACACACACACACACACACACACACACACACATACATGTGAGGTTGCACAATAACAGTACACATAGTCCTCCTATTACCCATCTGTCAACATGCATAACATATGGTACACAACAGCATGCAGTGCAGCTATAGTCAATCCATGCTAGCAACAGTATACATGTGTGTGATGCATGTGCTGTGTTACTAGGTGATGCCCCACCCCCCTGGATAAAACTGCACCCATGTACACATTATTGCTGTACACCTGTTCTGCACCCTGCCATGTACTGTGCACCACAACTCACAGGTGTACAACCCATTGCGGAATGTGTAGTACTGTGTCAGTTATGTCAGCTTTAATGCTTACAGCCCCTTTGTTTTTCAGCAACACATACCTGAGATGATATGTGGGCAAATATCATTTGTGAATGCCTGATGTCTGGTTTACAGCTCTCAACACCAGCGAGCCATGTATGACCAATCCAATACTATTACACTGACAACCGTCAGAGTATACCATGGCTATGGGGAGTGTACACATGTTTACTGATATGATGCACCCTTCCTAGATCTGCCATTGGACCACATCACTGCATATATTAACAGTACATGAGCCCAATATGTGACATATGTCCTGTACATTCACATGCAGTCTATGGAATGTGTTAGGTGTGCAGATGCTGACCACGATGCATACACTCCATGTGTGCATATGTGTGCATACCCTTATCCTGATGGTTTGTTGCCCCTATTGTTATTTGTACTACAGCAGTCACTACTCCTGGCAGGGGTACTAGCATGCACTATCTGCATTTGCCAGTGTATGTTCAGTCTACCCTACACATGTCCCCCTAATCTGCATGATTTCAAAGTCTACTTATGTGCACACACTGCCGTCACTATTGCTGTGGGGGTGGGGTTACATCTGCCACAGTTCCTGAACCTGACTGTGTGCAGATATAGCCATTCTTAGCATCCTTAGGATCCCTGCTGCAGTGCACTGGTGTGTCGTGCTGACACCCCCCCCCCACCTTCAGCCTTTTTGCAGATGCTTGACAAGTAAGGCCTACACATGTGTGTCAGTTTGCAGTATCCCATACATTGAACACCAGATATTACAGCCTTTTCTCAGCTGATAATGTGGACCACAGTAATACGTTATGCCATAGTGTAACTCTGCAACAGTTGCCATTGTATTATTGGTATATACACTGGTGTTGCACTGTATATGGGTGATGTTTCAAACATGTCCCTACAGTAGGCCATATCTCCCACCATTATGTTACTCCCTGTGGACACATTTCACAATGACAGGATGTTAGTTATCTTGCAGGTGTCTGACATAGCCTTCCAATACCCCATCATGGTCACCACTGTGATGCCATGCATTTAACTGGAACAATATGTGCACATGTACAGCATGCATTCTAGATAGGTGTGTTAGATGTGTGCATGGAATATACCATAGCCATTACATGTGCGGTGTATTGGCAAGCATCAACATAAACCATACTCACCAGCTACAGGCTGCTGCCTTGGTGGTATACCAGATAGACCTACATAAGAGGGTGAGAGATGCAAAGTCAGTGGCCACACCTGTGGCATTGCTATAGGGTGGGTGCAGCATTACAACACATCAACAGTACATGTCCACAATACTACCACGTATGCACATCTGCTTATCACTGCTATGGAGCAATAAACTATATCTATGACATGTCAGATATACATGATCTACCTGTACAGATGCAGATGTATACACAACAGTGGTCTACTGATGTGCCCTGTGGCCTTACCTGCACGCTCCTCAGTCAGTGTGTGGGTAGCACCCACCTCCAAAATGGTGTCCGGCAGTTGTTGGCTATGCAGACAGGCAGGTTCCATGAGGCTGGCTAGGAGCTCCTCAACACATGTCGGGGGGATAGAAGGCATGGCCGTGAATGTTACGAGGTGATCCCCGTGGACTGCAGCAGCACAGGGATGGGCATTACGAAGCAGGTCAGAACAATGATGCCGGACCTGCTCATAACTGTGGTTATGCAGTCCAACATCATTCACCCTGTGGAGTAGGTTGTTCCACAGGGTGGTCCACTCCTGCTGCTCATGGGTGTCCTGGCCAAACAAGACAGGGTAGTGCTTGATTAGGTGATTTATCACAATGTCATTCTCAGCAGATGGGTAAGCCGGGAGCCTTCCATGTGACATCTTGCCTGAAAGTCATAAAGATGGAAACAGGTGTGAGCAAGTCATACAGCAAGGTTACCACACTTCTTAATACACATCACTGTCACCCCCCGCCATATTAGTGACAACAAACTGTACACACAATTCAATAGGTATGGCTACAACTTACCTACCAGTGGGACAGCTGTTGTAGTGTACTACACTTTGTGTGATGTGTTTGTAGCCATGTTCCCTGTGTGGACACTATGATTGCTGGCCTGTTACAGACTATTCACTTGCATGCCATTGTCAGGGCCACTATGGTTCCATATATTCCTGTGGTATGCTTGCTATGTGATTGCTGCACATCTGACATTCTGTGTTATTGGGGATATCTATGCATGCTGTTGGACATGTTCCAGGATTGTGTAGACTATTACTACCCACATATGTTCTATAACAGTGACATAATAGCATGTTTATGGACTAATGGACAGCAGAACCACCTCTCCAAACTCATCTGCCCATGTTACCAAGCCACATCACATGTGGGACCCACCCTGGGGCCTTCTCATATACTGGTCCAGCAATACCTTTAGGTGGAGCCAGCTCATGGGATGTTGTCCCCCCAGGGGCACACACAGATATGATCTTGTCCCCCGAGGTCAAGTCCAGGGTCTGTTACATAGCGGGCTCCACAGACACATGTGGGATGTGCTACATCACCTTGAGGCACCCAGTACACATTCACAGGGTCCACATGCTCCTGCTGTACAGCCTCCAAGCCGGGCACCTTCAGGACGTGGACTGCTGTTGTGAGTAGCAGTGGGTGGGAGGCTTGTTCCCATTGTGTCCATATTGGGGCTCATAGGGCTTCCACATCACAGATGACACACACCATCCTGGGTGTTTACCCAGCACATGTGTCACAAACCACCCCTGTAGGCTGTCCTCTATATCTACCCACCCTGACCACCTCCACAACTATACATGCCATACTCCCCCATATTCCCATTCCATTCTTCACAGACAAGGACAATGTGGTCCCAACAAGGAGTTCACATGTGACATACCTGTCCATGTTGCACACACTGACAACTGTAGATATCTGTGTGTGTTGCTATGTGTGCTGTTCCCTCGCACATAGCATGCAGCACTGTGGTGGTAATATAGGGGACATGGATTTACATACATATATGTTTGTGTATGTGTTTGTATATATGAAGACGTGCATATAGGTATATATCTACATATATGTAGATATATATGATGTATATATGTTGTACATATGTGTTTACATATATGTCTATTCATGGATATCTGTATATTTGTGGACATACATGTATATATATATATATATATATATATATATATATACACACACACACACACACACACATACATATCTATATATGGGGTACATTCAGACATCAGGTCCACAATCTCACAACACCTTTCTGCACAGCTGCACTGTTCTGCCTTGCTACAACACAGACATGTGCCACATATGAAGACAGCCTGACATTAGGGAGGTATATATAGGGCCAGATTGCAGGTAACCCTATTACACACTTAAAGCATTCCAGCATGCTACAATACAGGATAACCTGAATACCCCACAAGTGGTGGGCTGTGGAACCCACGTGTCCATCATTATGGCATTACTTTCACCAGCAGCTATTGGCCACAGCTATTGGCCACAGTAATATACATGCTTCCCATTACACAACACACACTATGATGGCTTACATCTTATCAGTCAGTGCTGCTCTGCACAGTTGACGGGTATGGCCCACTACCCACAGGGACAGACTCTATTGTCCTTAGCAGTTGTTCAGCTGAGCATCATTACAACAACAACACCTGATGGCACATAAAAATAGTTCCACATCATCTATCTCATTATTATGGACCAAGTACTACAGTCAATTTAATGCATATATACTTCACATACCTGTTTTGGGAATGATGTCTCTTCTGGATAGTTTGCTGGATGGATGTTTTCTCTTTTCTGCTGTTTTCTTTTTATTTGTTGCCTTTCACTCTCTCTCTTTGTATATATATATATATATATATATATATATATATGTATGTATATATATATATATATATATATATATATATATATATATATATATACATATTTATATATATATATGGGTTCATATTAGAATGTTGACAACTGACTATGTATGCAAGTAGCCCTGCGCACAAGCAACGAAACCTCACAGCATCGATTTTATAACCCGACACCTACTCTTCGCCGACACCGCCACACCAACATCGCAGATTACAGGTAGCGGTATTAACATATGTGAGGTAGGGGATGTATTTATAAACTTATGTCACTCAGTCTGACATTATAACTACATCCCCCACTCAACATATGTTAATACCCTTTACCTGTAATATGGGAAGTGGGTGTAGCGCGTTGTCGGTAAAGTGGATTGTCGGTGAAGTCGTCTCGATGGAGTAAGTGTCGGTTATTTAAAATTTCGATGCTGTGAGGTTTCATTTAATTCGTGCTGCAGGGTTACTTGTCGACATAGTCAGTTGTCGACGTTCTAATATGAACCCATATATATATATATATATATATATATATATATATATATATATCTTGGTCTCTCTCCATTAAATGGATTGAACTGCTTTGGACAGACTGCAGCATGGCTTTTGTAGGTGATGCACATGATCAGGTGATGGCCTCTGCACCAATCTGTGTCCTTCAGTTGCTACCTGCATGCAGCATGCTGTGTAGTACTTCCAATTACCACTGTCATGGAAACCTACTACTATAAATCCCTACATCATGTGGGCTTGGTCCCTTTACATTTCCTGTATGGTGGGCATCCTTCCTGTGTGTGGGCAGCTGTGTTACAGACAGCAGGTAGCAATACCTCTTACAAGAGTACTTGCACACTCAGGTAACTACATATTTGTATGAGGTTCCAGAAATACAGACAGTGTGTGAGTAGTGCTGTTGTTTGCATTGTATAGCACTGGTGTTACATGGTTTGTGTGTACATACTAGTTTAACATAGAATGCAGTCTGTCTGCATAACTCTCAACTGTCAGCCTATCCACTTGATGGCCAGAGGTGTGCCTGTTATGTTTTGTCTGTCCACCACACAGATCTTGTGTCAGATATATCACTGGTAGTGTGTGTGTTGAGTGCTGTCTGTTCATGGCTACATCCATTTGTGTTTCTAACTTCATATGCCTCAATGAGGGCATGTTGCAGACTATGCTGTAACACCAGCGACTTGCTTAGTGTATGACAACAGTATTTCACATATGGGCCTGTGTTCCATCCTCTGTATTCCACCTACATAACAGGCTTTGTCCATATGACATGCTGTCAGGAGTTGTTATGTAGTGGGCTGTGGGTATGTCATGCTGCCATTCCTGCCATCAGTCCACTGCTGTTGTGGCCCCCACACATATTGAGGGGTTGAGTCCATATATGTGCGGCCTTCATTTACACAATACATGTGTGCCCTTATGCACTGCAGAGGCCAATGTATGTAACAGAGCTATATGGCCCTGCATGTTAGTTTATGAGGAGGGATGCACCATAACTAACCTAGGTTGTTACAACATGTGGGGGTATCAGGGGTAAGCTGCCTTAAGGTATCTGGATGTACATTACCATACAATTCACCTTGGGTAAATGCAGGCCTACTGCTTCCTGCCATAAAGACTGCTCTGTTTGTCAGTGTGATTGTGATGGTGACAGTTATGCCTTGCTATGTAACAGATGCATCCCATTGTGTCTGCTGAGGTCCTTACCCCCTAGGGATTGTGTACAAAGTGTAGATAGAGCCTGCTGGACTATACATCTGCTTTACTTACTGTTGATTGATTGTTATCCTGTGGCCCAGTCTGTCTTTACTATTGTACTACTTGAAGGCCTCAGCCTGGACAGCAACATATGTAAACCTTTCCAGAATACTGTATTAATATAACTGTTTCAAAGTTGCATTAGTCTGTTTATATGCATGTCAGAGTCTAAGCTATATGATATGGCATATACAACTGTAATAGTACACAAATAAAGCTTTCCCATGTAGGCAAACCTGTGTGTGGTGTTATATCCTTTGACCTCTCTGTGGGTATATGTTGCAGGCAACATCTGTCATTTGTATGGGTGGCTCATACAGTGCCCAGTTGGTAAGGTGGTCACTGTAGGCATAGTGGGTATTCTGTATTGTGTGTACCTTCTACATATGCATCTTCCTATACATATCTCTGTGTGTATGTATAGTTACATATATATCTATATATATGTATATATATATATATATATATATATATATATATATATGTATGCATATATGTGTCTGTATATATGTAACTTAGGAATATTGATTGCTTCCGCATTGTGCATTCCCTATGGTAGCCAGACTGTACTGTATGATATGTTACTTATACTAGCGTGAAATCATACAAGTGGGATGGAGTAATTTTAAATATTGTGCCCATGCTGTGTCATGTCGTGGTCATGGAATTTGCAACAGCTGGTATTGTATTGCAGGGCAGACATGTTTGGCTGTGGGGGGGGGATATCTATACATACAGGACATATGTTGTTTGGGCCCCCTCACCCCCATTAACGGTGCATGTGGACATATATGTTTTTATGTTCTCTTATATATCTATAGATATATGTCTGTATATACATATATAGATATATATTTATACTTACTATATATATATATATATATATATATATATATATATATATATATCGGTGTATATATATATATATATATATATATATATATATATATATATATATATATCGTGTATATATATATATATACATATATATATATATATATATATATATATAATATATAATATATATACACTCCTATAGATGTAGACATATATATCTATAGATGTATGCTTATGTATGTATGTATATATATATATATATATATATATATATATATATATATATATATATATATATCTAGATGTTATGTTATATCTATTTAGATATAAATATATATATATATATATATATATATATATATATATATATATATATATATATATATATATATATATATATATATATATACAGACACACATACATCTAGATGTTTAAATGCATTTCCTGTACTGTTGAATGACTGTGCTGGAGGATATGTTTGTGAAAACATCTGGGTTATGTATGTCAGACATGGCTTAGTGGTAAATCGCTATGGCATGCAGGGTCCTGTGTTCGAGCCTTGCAGAGGCTGTTTTGTTTGTTGCTGGGAAGAACAAGGGCTGTTGGATACAGAGTGATTAAGGCACTTTTAAGCAGTTGTAAGTGGGTTTGTGCAGAGATAAGCACTTCAGACTTCCGGTTACAGTTTCTTATATTGATTTAGCTTCCCAATTGCTTAACTTGTGTAGGCATTACTTATTTATTTTATTTATTTATTTATTTTTATTTAACATTTGTTGACCTAATTTGACGACGAGTTCACAGAGCCAGTTTTTTCCTTGGAGGGGGAGAGAAACGCTCCAGATCCCCATGCAAACAAGCTTAAACTCACTTACTGCTGCTTAAAAGTGTTTACTCCTGCTTACCCCCACACTAATTTCTTTAAAAGAAAAGAAAAATGGGTTGATAAGAAAGTGGTGAAAAAGGGGCACAAAGAAGGAAAGAAAGTAGGGAACATAGCTAGAGATGTGCAGGAAGGGCATAGGAAGGTCCATAGTTGTCCATTTCTTCTACAGCAACAGCTGTGCATATACACTAAATTTGGAGGTAGATTTGGACACTCAAACCCCTGAGAGAGGGGTGAGGACAACAATAATATGTTGTGATGCCAATTAGATCAGATGATATGTCTAGTGGACATGTGCAAAAATGGGCAGCTATGTATGTGGCGTGATTTTTTTTTTGGGAACAGATTGCCCCTTTTTTTTCAGGTGAGAGTGGGATGTTAGGGAGGGAGAGTAGGTATATTTAGGGAGGTAGGTTGGGTAAGTTAACAGACAAGACAGACAGGATGCATACAGGGGTGGTATATGTCACATGTGGGGGTAAACACCTTGATGAGGAGGGTGTTGGGAAATCGGAACCCATAAGCCCCCTAGTGGAAACAGTGGGACTGAGGTCCCCACCCATGGGCAGTCACCACTGCACCTTCTCAGGCCCAAAGATGGCTGTGCTGGGGGCTGAGTCAGAAAGCCAGGTCAACCCGCTAGTCACAACACATGGCCCTCGAGCTGGCATAGCATACCTCTGTGCTCCCTGCGGAGCTCGCTACATACTATGACCCGGACTTAGTGACAGATGACAGGTTCTTGTCAGCGCCCGCTCCCAGGGGTGGGCAAGCCCCATCCTTTGAGGCAGTTCCACTCGAAGGTGGTGCAGGACTAATGGATGAGGAGGTCCTTGGTTTGGCCTCAGATGTGCTGGTGCCCAGTGCCATGGCCAGCTGAGCATATGATACCCAAGTAAACACATGCAATACAGCAGTTAGACCATCATTGTCAGGCTATTATGCTTTCATTGCATACAATCTATATAAGACTCTTTCTTCCATATTCTCTGGTGTATGCAGTACTTGCCTTAAACAATACAGGTTTTATACAGTCAATTGACTTACTAATACTGTTAGATTTATTTCCTATGACAGTATATGCAAGAGTATTACAAACCTGCCTTGTGTCGCATCCTCTCCAAGCGACATCCATGTGCCTCCTGGTTCACAGCCCAGTCACTTGCCACTGTGAAGGACATAAGAACAATATTTAGCCATACCTATCCATAATATACATGAGTTGGCAATTATTAAACAGGTAGTGGAGTGATACTAACACACTTCTGGGACCTCCCCTGTCCTCCTAGTCTCTTGGATCCACTGATCAAAGAGATCCCCCTTTCACCACTTCAGGTCAGCATAGTGATGCCTGACCTGCACACCAGTTCGGGGTATGCCAGTGGCACTGGTGAGGTCACAGGCGAGATTGTCCCAGGCTTCTGCTTTATATTGGGAAACCTGGTACTGGCCCTGCAGCAGTCTCTGCTCTTGGTCTTTGACAAAGAGTCCTGCCATGACTCTGGACTCCTGGATGCCCCAACGCTGCACCCAAAAGCGCATTCCTTCTCCCATTTGAGACATGGTGCCTGGAAAGGGGAAGCTAAAATGAGTTATGAGATGTATTCCCACCTGTTGGGTTTAAATAGGGCTGATTTCCCACAGTTTGCCATGATTGGACGGTTTTCAAAAGCCTAAGCTATGGGCAAACCTGCTTACCTAAGGTTGGCATTGTTTAAAAGCATATACCAATGGACAAATTGAGTTAGCTGGCCTACACATTGCTTACAGCTACTAAGCTAGCATGTGCAATGCTTAGCATTGCTTAATATTTACTTTGCATTATATTTGCTTTTTGGCATTGATTTATTATTAATTACATGTTATATATATCTATCTATACATATATATATATATATATATATATATATATATATATATATATATATATATATATAGATATATATATATATATATATATATATATATATATAGTATCCATGATTCATCCTTGTGTTTATTAGGGGACTTCAACACTTTATTACAATTACACCTTACATCTGAGCTTACTGCAGTACTCCAGTTCACATATTTATGTTATGTAGTAGGTTATAGAACATAAGATTGCATATAGATTCCTTTCACATGTTCAGCTTGATTTTACTAAAGTGAAGATTTGTTTGGTGATACCTCAGTCTTATGTACTGCTGTGATGGCTTAGTGGTTAACTACTGTGACTATAGTGTACAGTGTCCTGGGTCCAAGACCTGCAAAAGCTGTTTATTTTGTTTCTGGCCAGAACAGCGGCTGTTGCATACAGAGTGATTAAGGCACTTTAAGCACTTGTAAGCAGGTTTGCATGGGTTTGCGCAAAGGTAAACATTGCTAACCTCCAGTTGCATATGCCTAAAGAGAGTTAGCTTCACTATTGCTTCACCTGTGTGTGCATTGCTTCCCCCCATGCAAATGGACTTAAACCTGCTTACTAGTGCTTACATATTCTTACTCCCACTTACTACTGCTGAATTATGCTTACACTTGCTTACTAGTACTTACTACTGCACTAATTTAGACAGCAATGTCTAATGGTTCTTGGGAAGGTGAGATATTTGAAAACTGTATGGTGTTATCATTCATTACCCAGTTTACCTTACATTTGTATCCCTGATTCCTTTGTACATATGCTGTATGGGGCACATGTGATAATCTGTGGACATTGCAACATTATGACACTGACACCTCACATCTGCATTTAATGCAGTACTCCAGTACACAAATATATGTTATTTCATAGGTTATGCAATTGAAAATATTGGTCATAAAGTGATTTGACATGGAAAATGGAATGTGCTGCAGTGGGACTCGAACTGGGAATGACTGCTCGTAAGTTTTGACTATTGCCCTTGTACACGTGGGGGGATATTGCTGGGGGTATGCATACACGTATGAGTGGTCTTGCTCATTCTTTTCAGACTTGTCTGCTGTTCTTCATTGTAGGGGCGTGTATATTCTGAGAGCTCTGCTTTCAGACATGCCCCATGCACTCTTACATGCTCCATGTAAGATTAAGAGCTCAGGCAGCGTGCCTTCATTAATATGCATGGCGTGCTGCTGTCATGCTCCTAAACGGCCGCTTCCATGCAGGACTAAACTAGTTCTGCATGGAAGGATAGTAAATCTGGGGAAAAATGTGCATACATACATATATATATATATATATATATATATATATATATATATATATATATATATATATATATATATATATATATATATATATATATATATATATATGTAGACATATCTAGATGTATATATATATATATATATATATGTGTGTGTGTGTGTGTGTGTGTGTGTGTATGTATATATATATATATATATATATATATATATATATATATATATATATATATATATATATATATATATCCATATATGTATGTAGATATGTATATGTGTATATATCAATATAGATGTATGGATATTTATATATATATATATATATATATATATATATATATATATATATATAGATAGATAGATAGATATGTTTAACATATGTCCAGAACATGGAGTGGAGTCATACCTCAGCACCACTAGTCTCAACCTCTTAGTGCAAGGGGATGTCATGTACATATTGCAGGTATAAATGTAGACTGCTGCCACTGTAACAGGGGTTGTCTTAACAGAAATGTTGTGTGTGGGAGGTCACATCTGCTATTGACATGTATGCCATCAGTTACTGACAGACATCCTAAGGTCATCATAGTACAGTACCAAAGATTTCACAGTAATGGTCCTGTGGAATACAGTATAGATATGACCAATAAATGTGGACAGTCTGACCCACTCTGGTCAGTCCAGAGGTATACACAGAACCCTTTAGTGCAAGACATGTGGACCAAGCCTGACAATGTGGATGTTAACATCCATGTAAATGGGTATATTGGTTTACCTTCATATAATTGATCACACATGATCGACCAGTCACTTAAGCTAACTATTTCCACGAATCCGAAACCGCAAAACATTCCAAATATCAAAATAATGTGGAATTCAACATTTCCGGCTGCACCACACCTCCACACCAGTGCTACCATGGGTCAAAAAGGGGGGCAAAGTTTTGCCATTCGGTTATGTGGAATTCGACATCAGAGGTATTCCCACTTTGAGCTTCGCGGAAGCGGTTTCGCCCATAGTAGGATCAACGAAATGAAGGTAAACCGGGTATATCACATAAATACTGGAATACAGATGCCCACACAGTTTATGAATTCAAACACTCTTGTTTTTCCTGACACATAATAACCGCTGGTGCAGATGTGACATGGCCACATACTACCCACTAGTTAGTGACATACATCTGTAGAACATTACACTGCTTTGTCAGACATACATGACAGTTATGGTTGCCCAGCAGCAATACATCTGAATCTAAATATCTGGACATAACATCACACTGCGTAAGTATACTGAGCTGCTAGGCATATCACAAAGCACTGTGCAAACTACAGGCAGACTGGCACAACACTGACCTACATTTCTTATGGGGGAATACACTTGTACCTGCAAATATAGCAGGCTCTACAGGAATGTCACAGCACAGAGTAACAGACCCCTGTGTGAAAGTGCATACCCACAACCAATGTGAACACAGCCACAGCCACATATGGTAAGCAAGCTTAATATTACAATATATGGACTGTCTGATCAACACTATCCTCGTATGTGCCACTCACACACTGACCTTGCATATACTGGGCCACTACACAGTGTAGTCTGATGCTTGACTGTGGTATGGGGCAAGTGTGTGTTTGGCCCTATAAACATGTAAGCCAATAGGGTACCATACACTAAAGCAGTATGTAACATCAGATAGAACAGGACCAAGAACAATGACATCTACCACAGGCCAAGGTACATATTCGCAATACACACACTGTTGACAATCACCATAAGTACACAGACCTCATTACTATACACACTACCACAGAATGTCCAGGTTATGTCCTCAAATATAACCTCTACTATACATAACATGTTTAGTAGTCTAATATCTCACTGGCTTGTTATCAGGTATGATGTCAATAAATAATGGTCTACTGAACATATGCACCTCTTACTGCATGACATATGTACAAAGGCTGACTGAGTTGTGGCTGGAGGCACAAATACAGGGCCATACCACACCAATATTGACATGTTGCTGTGATAACCTCATACATTAACTGTTGTAACAGGGATTGTTGTGACATATGTCCTATGAGGGGATATGAAGTCAGTAACTCTCATGGGTGTCACCATGTACTGATTGCAATCCCCAGAACATGCTTCTGCAGTTCTAAAATAGGTAATCTGTGAGTAACACAAGACACATAAGACTCAAAACACTGGCCAGTCTGCAGATAACCCTACAGCTGGGAGTTTCCTCAACCACATAACACTGTCATGACAGGTATTAAATCATGTAGACCAGCCATATCCACACAAACCCTGTTAAACCAACATTACTTCAAATGCAGAAGAGCAAAACTTACATTCTGTAGTCATGTCTGGAACATCCCCCTCTTGTTTGTTGGCCTGTCTCCGTAGTGTATGTTGTTAGAGGTATATCCCACTACCATCTGTGATGCTGTTTGCCAAATACCGACACAAAGTCCTGCTCACAGTGAATGAAAAGGGCTAACATCCACATGATGTTCCTATTTATAGGAGTGTCTTTCCATGCAATTGGCTATGAGAATGTTACCACAGCTGTTCCACATGCACTCAGCTAGTGGGGGACTGCAATTCATGC
This sequence comes from Protopterus annectens, assembly GCF_019279795.1. Lineage (NCBI taxonomy): Eukaryota > Metazoa > Chordata > Ceratodontiformes > Protopteridae > Protopterus > Protopterus annectens. The sequence continues at coordinate 1,339,349,455 of NC_056744.1, read as the reverse complement.
ACAGGCCATCAGCTGGTCATGAGCATCACTTACAAAACACAAGCTGCTGCCTAAGCAAAGCAGGTGTACTTCTCCACATCTACCAGAGAGGAAGTGAGAGGGACAGACAGAGACAAAGTAAGACAGGGAAGAGGTAGGAGAGCAAAAGCTAAGCATGTTTGTGTCACACACTTGCCAGTGTGGGGTTTCAAACCCCTGCCTGACTATGTATTGCTATTACATGTCTATGCAATTATTGCATGTGCCACAGAGCTTACATGTTGCAGAGTTGTCCAAAGGTATATTTGATGGTGAGTGACATCAGCAACAGAGATAAAGGAGGGATAAGGTAGGTGTAGTACATGTGCCTGTCCACAAGACAGGTGTCAAAGATGACACAGCCACACTCTCTCAGGGACTCAAACACATTATCACAATTGGCAGGGTCAGGATTAGACTTCCTAACTAGTTTGCCAAAGTACAGTAATACGCAGGTATCACATGCACCACAGAGGTTATCAGGCTGATATATGGGCAAAGTGTATGTCAAGGTGTCTGACATCAGAAGGCATGCTTCAGTAGGCCAATGGGAGGTGCAGTGAGTGTGAATGTCATAGGTTCATAGGTTCATACTAGGCTATCTGCCCTAGGGCATTTATAAGCCTAGCCAGAGTGTGTTTGGCTTTCGCCACCCATTTTAAATTAATTTTGCTATGCCCTTTTTCGAGGTTAGTATACTGTGCCTCTAACAGTGACACAGAAGTGATACCCAGGGTAAACCTATGATCTCCCATCCACTCATCAAGATTCCTCTTGAAGAGAGTCAATGAGGGACTCTGCCTAAGCTGGACTGGGATTTTATTCCAGAGTGAAGGGAGCCTCTGGGTTATGAATCTGTCCCTCCAGCATGTCCTATTTATTTCAGTGCTGAGGTTCAAGTCTCTCGAATGCGTAGCTCGATGGGATTTGGATTTTCTGAGGTGCAGAATGTCCATTAATTCCGGGTTGGACATGGCTTTATACGTCAGGCACAGATCGCCTCTGAGCAGGCTGTATGCCACTGAGTAGAGCTGGAGTTTCTTTAACCGGGCAGCATATGGCATCTGTTTGAGCCCTTTGATCCTCTTGGTGAGGTACTTTTGGGGTCTTTCCAGCTGCTGCACGTGTCTGGTAAGGTACATCCCAAAAGGGGCATTGTACTCAATTATGGGCCTGATGAGGGATGACTAAAGAGGCACGATGACCTCCCCTGATCTATATGTGAATCCCTTCATGATTAGGTGGGCTATATAAAATGTTTTTCTAACCACTTTGGCCACGTGGTTGTCAAATGAGAGATTGCTATCAACTTGGGTCCCCAGGTCCCTAATTACTTCTTCTGTACTTAATGGATTACCACCTTGTGGTAATTTGTGGGCAATTTGTTTATGCCAAAGGGGATGACTATACACTTTTTGGTGTTTAGCTTGAGGCCATGGCTCTGGCACCAGTTGTCTGTTTCTATGAGGCCCTTTTGAAGGATGCTTGTGTCAGCTGGAGAGTCAATTATGGCACCCAGTTTGCAGTCATCTGCGAACTTGGTCAGCCACAGTCCTTCCGTGTTGGCCTGTACCTCCGAGAAATATATACCGAACAAGAGAGGTCCCAGGACTGAGCCTTGTGGGACGCCACTTGTAACTGGTTTGGGGTCTGACATGGCTCCAGCAATTCTAACCATGTGGGTTCAGTCCTTGAGCCAGTTTGCAACCCATCTAGTGACATAGGGGTTTATATTTAAGCTGGTGAGCTTATCTATAATGCCCGAGGGGGGTATTGTATCAAAGGCTTTTGCGAGGTCCAGGTAGGCTGTGTGGACCACCTTCCCCTCGTCATTGGCCTTGGTGACTGTTTCAAAGAAATCAACCAGGTTTAAGAGGCAGGATCTGCCCTTAACAAAGCCGAACTGGGTAGGATCCAGTGTCTGTAGGTCCACAATATCTTTATTTATGAGGTCCATGATGATCCTTTCCATAGCTTTGCAGACCAAGCTAGTCAGGCTTGTGGGGCGATAGTTTCCAGGATCCGTTGAGGCACCACCTTTGTGGAGAGGGACCACTGTTGCTGTACGCCACTCTTTAGGTACATATCCTGTAGTAAGGCTGAGATTGAACAGTAGTTTTATGTTTGGGTTTAGCTCTTCTTGGAGTTCATGTAGGATGCAACCCGGGACACCGTCTGGTCCCATTGATGCTGTGTTTTTTGCTTTGGAGAAGGCGGCTCTTACCTGAGCATCTGAGATGTCAGGGGGGCAGCACTCTGCTGGGATAGATATTTGCCCTTTTGGTGGGGAGGGGGGGGTTTCCGCTGAACCTGTCAGCTAGGATGTTGGCAATGTCTATGGGTTCGATGTATTTTTTGTCATTTTGGACTAATTCTGAGCATATCTGGGAGTTCCCACCCAGGTTCCTAACATAACTAAAGAAAGCCTTGTGATTATCCTTAGTGTCCTGTGCAATTTTTCTCTCGAAGCTGGCCTTAGATGATTTTATGAGTGCCCGTAGTTTTTTGCTAATACTGATCAGAGATGCCTTCCCTTTTTGGGATTTTGCTCTATCATGTAGTAGCTTCCTCCTTCTATTGTATAGTTTGTTTATGGCTGGGGTCCACCAGACAGGACGTCTGCCTTTGGAGGATTTGGTCTTGGTTTTATTTGATATTGCATGATCCATGCATTCCTGAACGTGTTCATAGAATGAGTTTATAAAGGATTCTGCGGTCTGTGCCGTATTTTCCACAGGCTCGGGGGCTTTGAAGGATTCCACCTCGGTTTTGAGGAGTGTGAAATTTGCTTTAGAGAAGTTTTTCACTGTGGTTTTCTGGGCAGGGGGTGGGGTCGGGATACGAATATCCAGTGAGATTAGTTTATGGTCTGATCTTACCAGTGAGGGATACACTTCTGGTCTGGAGCATAGAGTCCCCATGTTGGTGATGATCAGGTCCAGTATGTTTTCCCCTCTTGTGGGAGTGGTAACAAGTTGTTCCATAGCATTTGAGTTTATAAATTCTAGGAACCTTTGGGCTAGTGTGTTGGAGCTAGAGTAATGCTCCCAGTCTATGTTTTGGTAGTTGAAGTCACCCAATATAATGGTGTTTGGAGAGACCTTCATATTTTCCAGTCTTCTCAGGAAGGCCGAATGGGGTTCCGGGGTTTGGGAGGGTGGTCTGTAGCAGGCTATAAACTGGAAGGCAGTTTTACCCACTGTTAGTTGCACATGGATAGTCTCTGATGCTTCGTGCTGTGCCACCAACCTGGAGGTGTGGGTATCTTTGACGAATATTGATACCACCCCTCCTTTTGTGGTTCGGTCCAAATTTTGGGGCGGAAAAGCATGGTATGAGGTATAACCTGGTAGTGCTGGGGTGCTCTCGGGAGCCTTGAACCAGGTTTCTGTTACTGCACAGATATCAATGTTCTCCATGCTAAGGAGAGTTTTGAGTATGTGTATCTTGAGGTTTAGACTTCTGGCATTGAGTAGCATTACTCTTAGTTTCTTATCCCTTGTGATACCTATGGAGGTGCGTTTGTCTTTTGAGCCTTGCCTAAAAAGGCACTATGGGGGAAGCAATAGCCTTTGCCAATATCCAAAAGCCCAGGGGTGACAGGTGCAAGCCGTCCCTAGTGAAGCATTGTGGCTTGTCGAGCATGTCATCCAAGGCTGACAGGCATTGGATCCCCTTTGAATGACACCAATACTTAAGCCAATTGTTGAAATTGATCATCTTGTCTTCATATTGTGTCATCATTCTTGGTGAGGGTAAGATGCTACTCAAGGTCAGGGTCATACCAGCCTGGGCTACATGCTCAGAGAGCTCCTTTATGTCTCTTTTCATGTAGACCAGGGAGGTATGTCTCAGGTAATTCACACCAGAAAATCATTATACTCCACACACACACACACACACACACAGACACAGGTTTGCCAGTATTGACATGCATGGGTGCATTGCTTCACAGGTGTGTAGTGATTGACTGCGCCAGAAAGCTCTACAAGGCTAGATAATGGGTATACCTTGACATCAGGCCACATGACAATGCAGTGTGGCTCTGGGGTGTAGTGTCTAGATTGGCCCACACAGGTGGGTATTGTATTCATCATCCACTCATCTGGGTTACTAGTGTGAGTGGCCAGTGCTGTGCAATGCCTGCCATGTATCTGTTCTATATTCCATAACATGGACAGTGCCTGTGATGTGTACACATCCCATATGCATGTTCTGTGACATGTGGAAGTGTACCTGGGGTGTCTGAGGCATGTTGTGTAGACAGATTATCAGATGTGCTATTCCTGACCTCATGTGGTGAGAACTAGTAATGGAAACCAGGTTGACTCTGCACCTGCACTGGCAGCATGAGACAGGTATTCACTGGTGTCAGAGGCATCTGTCCATCCAGGGCATGTGTATAAGGCATGATATTTCCTTTGTGGTATACCTTTGCTGACTCTAAAGTTGTTGCAGATGTGGGGAACTTAGCAAAGGACCACTGTATGCAATGATTTGCCTATTGTTGGGATGGGACAGAATGCCATGTCATCTGTAGTCCACTGCAATCACACCATGGTTACTATCTGTGGACAATATGCAGGGAACTACCAACATAGTGGTTGTTGCCTAGCCAAGTGTGTTTGTGTATGATACATTGGTGGAGAGTGTTTTTTGGGGTAATACAAGTGCCTATATTCTTCCCCAATCCTATATGTCACATGTAGGGGTACGGATTGTATACTCCAACCTCTCTGCTGTTTGACATCTGTTGTCTTTGCAAGGTGGGCATTGTGACATATAATAGGCCCATCATACACGAAATTTGCAAAATCCGCTACATAATGAGAGCTACCTCCACACAGGATACTAATGACAGACACACACATAGTCTCACCGTTGCCATGTCTGGGATTAGAACTCCTACATAACTAGTACATCACACTACAGCATTACATAGTTATAGCACACATCACAGAGTGTACTGGGCTACTCCTTTCCCAAAGGTGTATTTTAAACTGAAAGACATCAGCAGGCTTGACAAAGTAGGGAAATGGAAGTTGTAGTGACTCTGAATGGCCTAAAAAGCATTGATCCCTGCACAAATACACACACAAAGTTTTACAGTTACCATGGTGGGATTAGAACTCCTGCCTAACTAGTACATCACATTACAGCATTACGCAGTTATAGCACACACCAAAGAGCTTTTGAGGCTACTCCTTCCTCAAAGGTGTATTTCAAAGTGAATAACATCAGCAGGTTTTCCAAAGTAGGGCAATAGAAGTTGCAGTGACTGTGAATGACCTCAAAAGCATTGATCCCTACACCGACAAACACACACACACACACACACACACACACACACACACACACACACACATACACACACACACACACACACACACACACACACACACAAAGTTTTACAGGTACCATGTCTGGGATTAGAACTCCTACCTGCGTAGTACATCACACTACAGCATTACACAGTTATAGCACACGCCCCAGAGCTTACTAAGCTACTCTTTCCCCAAAGGTGTATTTCAAAGTGAATGACAGCAGGCTTGCCAAGATAGGGCAATGTAAAGTGTAGGTCATAGGTTCATAGGTTCATAGGTTGGTACTAGGCTATTGGCCCTAGGTCCTATACATGCCTAGCCATGACAATTCCCTGGCTATGTCTTCCCACAATATTTACTTGTCTGGACCCCTGTCTAGCAGGACAACTGACATGATCCTCAGGGTCAATTTCCTATCTCCCATCCAATTGTCAAGGTTCCTTTTGAAAAGTGCCAAAGAGCCACTCTGCTTGACATGTATGTGCAGTCTATTCCAGATTATTGGGGAGTCTCTGGGTCAGGAACACATCCCTCCAGCGTGTTTTGTTCATTATGATGACAAAGTTTGGATCCCTGGAGCATGTGGCTGTGAGGGATTTGGATTTCTTTAAGTGCAGCATGTCCAACAGCTCTGGGTTTGACATAACATTGTATGTTAGGCAGAGATTACCTCTGAGTACATGATAAACGGTAGAGTATAGCTGGATGGTTTTCAGACGGTCAGCATAGGGCATCTGGTTTTATCCTGTGATTCTTTTAGTGAGGTATGTCTGCAGCCTTTCTAGTTGTTGCAGATGTCTTGTGAGGTACATACAAAATGGGGCATTATAGCCTGTACTGGGTCTACTGAGAGATTACTACAGTGAGTCACTGGCCTCCTTTTTCCTGGATGAAAAGCCCTTAGTGATGAGGTGTGCCACATACGTGGATTTCCTGACTGTTGCGGCAATGTGGTTATCAAAGGTTAGACCATTGTCCACCTATGTCCCTAAGTCTCTTATCACACTTTAGGTGTTTAGTGTTCTGCCACCTATGTGGTACTTCACGGGTATGTGTCCCTTCCCAAAGGAGATAACCATACATTTCTTGGTATTGAGTTTGAGGCCATGGCTCAGGCACCAAGCATCTCTTTCTGTAAGGATGTTCTGTAGAGTATCCACATCATATGGGGATTCAATATTGGCTCCCAGTTTGCAGTCATCTGCGACCTTTGCTAGCCAGAGTCCCTTAGTGCTGGCCTGTAGTTCAGAGCAGTAGATGCCAAACAAGAATGGTCCCAGGACTGAACCATGAGGTACTCTAACTGTCACTTGTCTGGGGCTGGATTTGGAGTCACCTACTTTTTCAGTGTGGGTTCTGTCAGTACAGCAGTTGGCAACCCATTGGGTGATGTAGGGATTAATGGCCAGCTTAGTATGTTTATCTATGATTCCTGACTGGGGGATGGTGTTGAAGCCCTTGGCGATGTCTGGATAGGCTGTGTGAACCGCCTTACCCTTGTCCACAGCTCTGGAAACTGATTCAAAGATGTTAATGAGGTTCAGCAGACATGATTAGCCCTTCACAAACCCAACCTGGGTGGTTTCCAATGTTTGCAGGTTGCCAATGTCTTTGTTTATGAGTTCCATGATAATACATTCCATGGCCTTGCAGATCAGGCATGTCATACTGCTGGGGCATTCGTTTCCAGGATCCAAGGTGGATCCCACTTGTGGTCTGGGATAACTGTAGCTGTGCAGCACTCAGTGGGCATGAAGCCTGAGGTGTGGCTATGATTAGACATGGCACGTAGGTGAGGTCCCAGTTAATTTTGTAGCTCATGTAGTACACAGCCCGAGATGTTGTCTGGTCCCATGGATGTTGTTTTCATAGCTCTGGAGAGTGTAGTTTTTACCTGTGCAGCCATTATTATTGGAATATGGCAGTCTTTCAATATTGAGATGGGCCCTTTAGGGGTGGGAGGGGGTGCAGTTGGCACTGTATCGATCTGCCAGGATTTTGGCAATATCCTTGGGATCAGTGTATTTAATGCCATCCTGTTGTAGCTCAGAACAGATCTGAGCAATGCCATTTAGATTCCTTATATAGCTATGGAACAACTTGCAGTAGTCTTTGGCATCTTTCGCTATATTATATTCATAACTAGCTTTGGAGGATTTTATGAGGGATCTCAGCTTCTTACTGAGGCTGGTAAGGGAGTATTTTGCATCCTAGAAATTCCCTCTTTTCTGCAACAGCTTCTTCCTTTTGTTGTAAAGTTTGTTTATGGCAGGGGACCACCACATTGGCTTCCTTTTCTTGGTATTGAACATCTTGGTTTTATTTGGGATGGCATGATTCATGCACAAGTGGATGTGCTTGTACAGTGCCTTAGTGTAGGATTCAGCAGTCGTCCTTTCAGTTCCCATCTTCATGGGTGTCATGCTGTTAGTCACGTCTGACATGTGTAGCATGAAGTTGGCTTTGGAGATATGTGTTACTGAGGTTTCCTTACTGGGTTGTGGGGGAGAGATATGGATGTTAAAGGTGATTAGCTAATGGGCAGGCCTGACCACTGATGGGGTGACCATGGGTGTAGAGCTATGATTTCTCATGTTGGTAATGACCAGGTCTAGGATATTGGAGCCCCTGGTAGGACTATGGGTTACTTGATCCAGGGCAGTGGGAATTATGACTTCCAATAATTGTTGGGCACATGTGCTGGTACACAAGTAGTTTTCCCAGTTAATGGGAGGGTAGTTTAAGTCACACAGTATTAGGGTGTTTGGTTGTATCATAATATTTTCCAGTATGTTTAGAAAGGTGTAGTAGGAATCTTGGAGGATGGTGGAGGATCTGTAGCAAGCTATACAATTTGGATTGCAGTCTTACCTAGTGTTAGTTGCACCAGAAGTATTTCAGATGCATTCTGTTGGACAAGTAGCCTGGTGGTATGAATATCCTTGGTGAATATGGACACTCCTCCACCTTCAGTGTTTTGGTCCTGGTTTGGTGGCTGACAGATGTGATAAGAGCTGTGCCTGGTATTGCATGGGTGCTCTCTGGAGCCTTGGATCAGGTCTCTGTTACTGCACATATATCAATGTTCTCCATTTTTAGGGGTGCCTAGTGACTGTGAATGGCCACAAAAGCATTGATCCCTACACACACACACACACACACACACACACACACACACACACACACACACACACACACACCCACACAGAGTTTCACAGTTGTCATGTCTGGGATTAGAGCCCCTACCTAACTAGTACATCACACTACAGCATTCCGCAGTTATAGCACACACCATGGAGTATATTAGGCTACTTCTTCCCCAAAGGTGCATTTCAAAGTGAATAACATCAGCAGCCCTGCCAAAGTAGGGCAATGGAAATTGTAGTGAGTGTGAATGGCCTCGAAAGCATTGACGCATACACAGACACACACACAAAGTTTTATAGTTGCCATATCTGGGACTAGAACCCCTACTTAATTGGTATATCACACCACAGCATTATGCAGTTATAGGACGCGCCACAGAGCTTACTGGGCTATTCCTTCCTCAAAGGTGTGTTTCAAAGTGAATGACATCAGCAGCCCTGCCAAAATATGGCAATGGATATTGTAGTGAGTGTGAATGGCCTCAAAAACATTGATCCCTACACAGATAAACACACACAAAGTTTTACAGTTGCCATGTCTGGGAATAGAGATCCTACTTAACTAGTACATCACACTACAGCATTACCCAGTTATAGGACATACCACAGAGCTGACTGGGCTACTCCTTCCCCAAAGGTGTATTTCAAAGTGAATGACATCAGCAGCCATGCCAAAGTAGGGCAATGGAAATTGTAGTGAGTGTGAATGGCCTCAAAAACATTAATCCCTGCATAAACACACAACGTTTTACAGTTGCAGTGTCTGGGAATAGAATTCCTACCTAACTTTTACATTACACTACAGCATTGCACAGTTATAGGCCATGCCATGGAGCTTACAGGGCTACTTTTTCCCCAGAAGGTGCATTTCAAGGTGATTGACATAAGCAGGCTTGCCAAAGTAGGGCAATGGGGAGTGTAGTGACTGTGAATGGCCACAAAAGCATTGATCCCTACACACACAGTTCCATGTTGGGGATTAGAACTCATACCTAACTAGTATGTCACACTATACCATTACACAGTCATAGGACATGCCACAGAGCTTATAGAGTTACTCTTTTACTAAGGGTGTATTTCAAGGTGAATGACATAAGCAGTCTTGCCAAAGTAGGGCAAAAGGGAGTGCAGTGTGTGTGCATGGGCCATAAACCATTCATCTGGAAGCAGACACACAACACTCAGGCACACACAGGTTTATATTTCACAGGTACATGCATACAACTGCTAGATGAATACTGACATGTACAGTCATGTTACACAGTTATTACAAGCACCACAGGCACTATAGTGCTAAAGAATACCAGTGGCAAATGTCTACAGGGATTGACATTTGCACATCATGTGGTTTTAGCCAACTGGATGTGTGCTGGGTGGGACAGGCCTCATGATGGGAGGATCTTTGTCACTATCTGTCACTCTCTTCCACACATCTATGTATGTGTAAGTTTGGCCTATTATAGTGTGTTGTCCATGGATATATGTGTGTATTCCTATCCAATGAGTGTGGAAAGCAGGACTGGACTGCACAAACATCTGTGACTGTCATATATGTATAGTCCACTGTTTTTGCCAGACATGGGCTTCATTTCTAAGTGTGGGAGAATGCCCAGTATGACCTTTCAGTATTTTGTTGTCAGCCATGGGCTTCGTTTCTCTAAGTATGGGAGCATGCCCAGTATGACCTTCTGTACTGAATGTGTGAATCCATTCCAGGTAGGTTGTACTCCAGTGCAGGTGTTTGTGTTCTACACCTACAGCTAGCAACCTGTTTCTGCAGGATATCTGTAGATTGGTTGACAATATGGGGTTAAAATTGGCAAAGGATAGTGGGTTACTGTAAATAATTGTGTCTGTCCTGCTTCTGCTACATGGTTTTGGTGTTAGCAGAGATATTCAGACATATTTCCTATTTTACACTGTGATGTTTTATGTCATCAACTACTGTCAGGTATACATATTTGCTTGCAGTAATTTCCTGGGGAACACAGGGTGAATGAAGCTGTGTCCAGTATTGTGGTCTGCAGCCTACATATTCTTGCACAATCATGTCATTCTGGAGGGGAACCTGCAGACACTTGCTGATGGGTCTTTTTAAAGGGTTCAGTACCTCGGTACAGTCATTGCTGAGGATCCCATGCTTGTACATACATCAACGTTACAGTATGGCCATATCATGCTGTGGTCACACCTCACAGCTGTACAGATTCACACAGGTTACCCAGAGCTAGAGGTCATATTTCTGGTCATTACCCCTTCACATTGTGGTTTACAAGTAGGTTTGTAGCCTCCCATTCTTGTGTTTACAGGCATGCTGAGTTTCAAACTTCACACACTCCATGGCATCCATGCTCCTACCCCCACTCTGTTATTCTATCCTCTTCCAAACATTAGGCAAACATCATCTGATAAGTTCTCTATAGTTATCACTCCACCCTAGCAGTAATTTGGTGGTGGTCCACAGTCCATGCAGTAGGACATGGTGGACATGTTACTGGGATTTGTCGACATGGCCTTGCATTTGGGTTCTGTGGACTGTGTTATGTTATTTGGGAGTCCATGACATAACGTACATTGGCAATATGGGTGAGACACAGGCCTTTGGCAGAGGACTGTACGGCATTTGGTAGTGATGCAGGCCATGTGTAGCAAGCCATTGCATTGTGTCACTCCTACAGTCCCAGACTGCAAGCCAGTATATTCCCCTGGGGTGACAGGGTAGGTGTGCAAGCTGTTAATATCAACAGTTCCTGTCATTATTGATCCAGTGGTGTGGATGCTGGCAGGGTGCTTCTTACAGCTAGGGACACACCTGCATGGGACACCTCTTCAGCATGCTGCATTCTGCGGCTATTTCCATATGGAGGTGGGGGTCATATTGTACTCATTCCCAACAGCAGGGATAAGACCTGTGAGGTACCTGTGGGTGATGGTGGGGCAAGCTGTGTGCATGTGTGCTATGGATGCTACTTTCATCAGACTCAAAGATGTACGTGGGGCATCTCACTTATGCTGGCTTGTGCAGGGACATCAGCAGTTTCTCAATACATCATACCTGTGACCTTTGTGGTCTGCCAGTGTTTGGCCAGATGACATCGGTTTTCCATACTACAAACCCAACTAATGTGCTAACCTGTATGTACAATTCCAAAGGTGTGTCCATGTGACAGTAACATTTTATACACTCTCTGTCTGGGGTACTTCCACCTGTGTACTGTTTGTATTTCTGGGCCCACATTCATGCCATGTCAATCTTTCAGATGGTAAAAGATATTACATCCAAACAATTACTATGGCTTACTGCTGGAATGTGTCTTGCTGGGATGCATTGTGTTTGGCACTGCAGGTTGTGAGAACTTGGCCCTGTCATCGGCAGTACTGGCCAATGGCCACCAGGAAAAACCTCACCATGCCTACATGCCGACCACTCTCACACAATATACAATACACACCAACCAAACCTAAGTATTTCAGGTACTCCATTTCATTCTGTATTCTGACCTATCATGCAGACTAGAGGCATATCAGTGTACTACGGTTCTTAGGTTTTATTGACATACATTTCAGTTTCAGACTTCTTACCCTTCAGAACTAACATCTCCCTGCATGACCTGTTGTAGTCTGTCTGTGTACGTCTGGAGGGGGGGGGCTGTTCTCCATAGCCATCATTCAGAGGCCTTAGCACAGCCTTTCTTTGTGTTTGTCTATGCCTGTCCTGCTGGCTGAGACTGTTGTTGGGTATGGGAGCCTCCCTGACTGGCATGTACACATTTGGCCCACCACATTTCCTGCAGTGGATTCTGTCACCTTGTCTAGTACTGGCTACTATGGTGACACCAGTATTTTTCACAAATTTCATGCTGCCACTATAGGTGTCTACTATCTGCTGGCATCCCATTCAGCCACCTGATACTTTTGCATGCTCATATCCATACCATAGATACAAGTAACAAAATATACTACTCCATTCAGCAACCAGCATCCCCACAAGGTGGACATAAGGGATGTCCTCACTGGCAAATCTCTGTTACAGCTGTGTCATATGCCAGATGTGGGAGTTGTGATAGCTTCCAGGGCAGCCAGCACACTCATTCATTATAATGCCCTGGGCATTACACATGACCTGACAGTTGATGGAGGGGAAGCCCTTGCAGTTTATGTAGACCCTACCCTGCTTGACGGGCTGGTGCTTTGATGTGTATGTGTGTGCAGTCTATAGCACCCACTACCTCAGGGTATTCTGCTATTTGGTGGAAGAAATACATATTGCTGGTCAACGCCTCACTGGTGTTGTGGAAATATATGTGCTCACCAGCATGTGTTGACATGGCATCCAGGAACTGGTGGAGTATCCTGGATGCTGATGCCTGTGAGATCCCCATGATATCCCCAGATGGCCTTTGGAAGGTACCTGTGGCCAGTATTCTTAGGTCTACACATATCATGGTATCCACTGGGATAGGTTCCCCTCTGTTGGCCGGTACAGCTCAAAAATTTAATGTATGAGGTCCCTGTTCACACTATAGTGCTCCACTATCTCCAGCTTATATAGCCCCTGGTAAGTTACCCTGGGTCTGTACACTCTTCTCCTTCTCCTTAATGTGGGTTGGTCATCAGCATTCTCATCCTCACCACCCTTAGTCACTTCCACATGTTGATTTATGAGAGCTAATGCAGCCCCTATCATTTTGTTGCTATTGTTAGGTAAAATGTCCCCACTTGTGTACACCGGTGGTGTAGAGTTTGTGTGAAAAAACAGAAGGAAAGTGTTTCCTAGTTTATACTAGTGTGCTGGGCTAGGCCTCTGCCTGTGTAATTGGCTGATTCTGATAATTTCACCTGCCAGCTATGCTAGTTCTCTTTGATTACCTTCCTAGTGCAGTTTTCCCTTCCCATCGCATTCCTGTTTAAGCCCAGGGGTGCACCATGCAAACACAGTGCTCAGAGATGAATGGAGCTGCTATTTCCTGGTTTACTATTTTTATTTAAAACATGGTGCGAGGAGCGCACATCTTCTTAGGCAATGTAAATAGTGCTTGACAGCTTCAGACACACACCTTTGCTTAGCTCTGCTAGGCTAAGAGAAACTCACGCCACAGGACTCCAATAAGCTTACAGTATGCCTGACACATCCCTCTATGATGTCAGCTAGCTCTTTGGATTGCACCATGGTCTTCCTGCACCTACCCTGTTGGGTGCAGGCTAGCCATTAGGGGAAATCTGGGATTCAGTATCATTCCCCTCATTTGCCTAGGATTGCCTGCTAATGCCTAGTTACAAGTCTGATACTGAGCCTTTCCCCTTAGCAACCAAAATTCACTGGCCTTGTTGTCTTCTGCCTGCCATTGACTTTAATGGCAAAATTGTGATTTTGCAGGGAAAGCTTTTTTCGGGGTTTTTCTGTTATTTTCTAGCCGAGCCCATTTGTGCACCACTGCCCTACACTTAAACGGCTGAAATCGGCCAAATGAAATAAATAAAAGTGATTTTTTTTAAATTTTTGCAACTGTTTTACATGCCAGTGGCCATATATTTGGCCATTGGCATGCTTTACATGTTATATACACCCTTTATTTGGAGCTGTCATGACTCCGTTTTGTAGTTTGCAGAAATGTACTCGTTTACTGAGTACATTTCTTCAGATTACACTAGTTCTACACGGATGGCTGCCAGGTTCCTGGATTGCAAATTCACCTCATTTGCATGGTTTTCACCTGCAAATGGAGTAATTTGATTGCAGGAGCTGTGTCCATGCAGGAATAGCGCAGGACCACACGTGCACGTCCCGGGAGCTTGTTCATGAATCTCTCAGTGACCATATTGCCTCCAGCAGCTTCTGCACTATTCCTGCATGCCGTCCAGAGTTTGCTGAATTCAGGGGAAAATCACCAGCACTGTAACACTTCTACTTAGCATATTTCTTAGATATGATATTTAGTTAGCTCAATAATGCACATACTAAGCAATGTTAAACAAATACAATAATATTACTGACTTTTATAGTCTTAAAGTTACCAGTTCTATTGCTTATAATTTAATAACATTTGTTACAGGATGTATTTATTTATCATTTAGAAATACATGTATATGTTTAGTTAAATGAAATATATTAAGTCTTTCACTGTAAATATAGTAAAACAATAAAGTCAACCATTTATATTCCTCATGATGAAAAATGTTTTAGGTTAAAATATAAGTAAATACTTACATATATTCTGAAGCTTAAAATCAGTTGCAAACCTTTTACTTAAAGGACAAATCTACAGTTTCAGAAAAATAAAAGGTTTGCAATCAGAGAATAAAGGTCAGTGTTTTAAGCTTTTTAATTTTAGAAGCATTTTTCTAGGAATCTAACAAACTCTGCCTCTTGAGGGATATACTGTTCCACTCCATTTCTTCCGTATTGTTAAGGATTTTATTGATGTTAACCAAAGTGGATGCCTGTTCCAGCATGTAACATATTTTAGTTCCTTCAGAAGGAAATAATTTGATATTTGCAGGAAACACCAAAGTGGCTTTAATATTGTTCTTTTCAAGTTCCTTTATCAGTGATAAACTGGGTTTTGGTTTATTCATTACTTGAGTGGAATAATCATTCTCAAATCTGACTACATGTTCACTTATTTTCATAGGTTGGATGGACCATGCTGTTTTTAATATTTGAACTTTTTCTAAGCTAGAGATAAACTATATTTGAATGTAGCAGTGAGTTTTTCTTCTTCAAAGGGGTTCTTAGGCATCTATGTGCCCTTTCAATTCTAAAAAAATTAATTTTGAATTTTATCTGTGACTTAAACAGAACATGCTGGAGAGACAGATATGTGTCCAAGAAATTTCCTCTCCCATGGAACAGGATTCCCACCCAAGTGAGCTTAACTTGTCTATTACCCAGTTTAAGTGAAACATATATCAGTGGACGAGGAATAGGAAATTTGGCTTGGTATCCATGTCCCTTATGTACAGAGGTAGCTTATAAATGCCTGGCTGTCAATGTCCTATTCTGATACAGGATATCATTATTCTTTCAGGAAATCTTGGCTAGGCTTAGAAACCCCCACCCCCTCCCCACCATGTCATTGCCTAGTAACAATCTATGAATCTATGATTTTATAAAAGAGAACTTTTCAGGTAGATTTAATGTTTTATGTGACAGGTTGTTAAGCAGTTTATTATATTGTCTACCTCATACTTTTCAGGCATAAAATATATCCTAATGTTATTTCATTTCAGTCTATTTTCTAAGTTAGCAACTTTATTTATGAGCCAGTTATTTTGTTTTAAAAGAAATTCAGTCTGGGACTCACCTTCAGTTATTCTCCCTTCATAATCATTTAAAGCTTCTTCCATACTGCTGAGTTTTGTTTCATAAGAATTTCTAAATATTCCATCTTCTTTCTGCTCTCTTCTTTGAAACTTTCTATTTTGATATCTAGTTTGTCTGTTTTAGGTAATGTATATTGTATAGTGGATATTATTGACTGCATGTCTTGTTTAACATGAGAATCCTGAGTACCATTTCTTGAGTGGCTCATTTTAAAGTCTCTTCTCTCATAACCAAGCATTTGAAATTTTGACAGGAAAATTGCAGCTTTTGAAGAACTTGAAGCTATAAATCTTTTCACTGACTATGAATGAATACAATTGACTAACAAGTATCTCCAATTTTTTTGTTTTTAATTATATTTTCTGTCAGAGAAACATTTGTAGCCACATAGCTTTCACCAGTTGCTGGTCTCAGTTAGCCATCTTGGCCATGCCGCCACTACTAACTTCTTGATTCAAAGATGACTATATTATTTAGTTAAGGTACCCACTTGCTCCTTTTCATAGAAATTTCAGAATATTCAGCTTTAAAAATTAATGGGGTTAAAATGTAATTGGTTCCATTGAGCAGAGAAGTATGGAAACTTATGTGTCAAACCCCAGGATAAATATTTAAGTATAAACTGAACCTAAAGCTGTATAACTTTTCTCTATTAATGCTGTTATATCAATAAAGTGTATTAATTCCTTATACTGTTTCCAGATGACAATGAAGCTCTTATCTTTGAGTGGAGTACAGAGATACTTAAAATGATGTTTCTTCCCAAGATTTTCCTCTCATCATCTATCTCAAACTGTATAATTTGCAAATGTGCTTTTAAAAGTTATTTGTGCTGATCAGAAACCTAGAATCAGTTGGAAAAAATTATATGCACCCAGTTTTCATGGTGACCTAGGCATTCTGAATCTTGCTAATTACGGGAAATCAGTGATTGGGTAGAAATACCTCAGAACCTAATGTTTGGACAAGCTGATATGTTTTATCTGGAATTTTACAACATTTTTAATGCATGCCCAAGATAGTACTCTAAATAATCTCATCAGGTATCAGACTTGGAGGCTTATAACCTTTTGTGGTTCGGTCCAAGTTTTGGAGCCGAAAAGCATGGTATGAGGTATAACCTGGTAGTGCTGGGGTGCTCTCGGGAGCCTTGAACCAGGTTTCTGTTACTGCACAGATATCAATGTTCTCCATGCTAAGGAGAGTTTTGAGTGCCTGCATCTTGAGGTTTAGACTCCTGGCGTTGAGTAGCATTACTCTTAGTTTCTTATCCCTTGTGATAGCTATGGAGGTGGGTTTGTCTTTTGAGCCTCGCCTAAAAAGGCACTATGGGGGAAGCAAGAGCCTTTGCCAATATCCGAAAGCCCAGGGGTGACAGGTGCAAGCCGTCCCTAGCGAAGCATCGTGGCTTGTCGAGCATGTCATCCAAGGCTGACAGGCATTGGATCCCCTTTGAATGACACCAATACTTAAGCCAATTGTTGAAATTGATCATCTTGTCTTCATATTGTGTCATCATTCTTGGTGAGGGTAAGATGCTACTCAAGGTCAGGGTCATACCGGCCTGCCTAGGCTACATGCTCAGAGAGCTCCTTTATGTCTCTTTTCATGTAGTTCTGGGAGGTACGTCTCAGGTAATTCACACCAGAAAATCATTATACTCCACACATACACACACACACACACACAAACACAGGTTTGCCAGTACTGACATGCATGGGTGCATTGCTTCACAGGTGTGTAGTGATTGACTGCGCCAGAAGGCTCTACAAGGCTAGATAATGGGTATACCTTGACATCAGGCCACATGACAATGCAGTGCGGCTCTGGGGTGTAGTGTCTGGATTGGCCCACACAGGTGGGTATTGTATTCATCATCCACTCATCTGGGTTACTATTGTGGGTGGCCAGTGCTGTGCAATGCTTGTCATGTATCTGTTCTATTTTCCATAACATGGACAGTGCCTGGGATGTGTACACATCCCATATGCATGTTCTGTGACATGTGGAAGTGTACCTGGGGTGTCTGAGGCATGTTGTGTAGACAGATTATCAGATGTGCTATTCCTGACCTCATGTGGTGAGAACTAGTAATGGAAACCAGGTTGACTCTGCACCTGCACTGGCAGCATGAGACAGGTATTCACTGGTGTCAGAGGCATCTGTCCATCCAGGGCATGTGTATAAGGCATGATATTTCCTTTGTGGTTTACATTTGCTGACTCTAAAGTTGTTGCAGATGTGGGGAACTTAGCAAAGGACCACTGTATGCAATGATTTGCCTATTGTTGGGATGGGACAGAGTGCCATGTCATCTGTAGTCCACTGCAATCACACCATGGTTACTATCTGTGGACAATATGCAGGGAACTACCAACATAGTGGTTGTTGCCTAGCCAAGTGTGTTTGTGTATGAGACATTGGTGGATAGAGTTTTTGGGTAATACAAGTGCCTATATTCTTCCCCAATCCTGTATGTCACATGTAGGGGTTTGGATTGTATACTCCAACCTCTTTGCTGTTTGACATCTGTTGTCCTTGCAAGGTGGACATTGTGACATATAATAGGCCCATCATATACGAAATTTGCAAAACATGCTACATAATGAGAGATACCTCCACACAGGATACAAATGACAGACACACACATAGTCTCACCACTGCCATGTCTAGGATTAGAACTCCTACCTAACTAGTACATCACACTACAGCATTACACAGTTATAGCACACACCACAGAGTGTACTGGGCTACTCCTTTCCCAAAGGTGTATTTTAAACTGAAAGACATCAACAGGCTTGCCAAAGTAGGGAAATGGAAGTTGTAGTGACTGTGAATGGCCTAAAAAGCATTCATCCCCACACAAATACACACACAAAGTTTTACAGTTACCATGGTGGGATTAGAACTCCTGCCTAACTAGTACATCACATTACAGCATTACGCAGTTATAGCACACACCACAGAGCTTTTGAGGCTACTCCTTCCTCAAAGGTGTATTTCAAAGTGAATAACATCAGCAGGCTTTCCAAAGTAGGGCAATAGAAGTTGCAGTGACTGTGAATGACCTCAAAAGCATTGATCCCTACACCGACAAACACACACGCAGACACACACACACACACACACACACACACACACACACACACACACACACACACACACACACACACACACACACACACACACACACACACACACACACACACACACACACACACACACACACACACACACACACACACACACACCACACACACAGTTTTACAGGTACCATGTCTGGGATTAGAACTCCTACCTGCATAGTACATCACACTACAGCATTACACAGTTATAGCACATGCCCCAGAGCTTACTATGCTACTCTTTCCACAAAGGTGTATTTCAAAGTGAATGACAGCAGGCTTGCCAAGATAGGGCAATGTAAAGTGTAGGTCATACGTTCATAGGTTCATAGGTTGGTACTAGGCTATTGGCCCTAGGTCCTATACATGCCTAGCCATGACAATTCCCTGGCTATGTCTTCCCACAATATTTACTTGTCTGGACCCCTGTCTAGCAGGACAACTGACATGATCCTCAAGGTCAATTTCCTATCTCCCATCCAATTGTCAAGGTTCCTTTTGAAAAGTGCCAAAGAGCCACTCTGCTTGACATGTATGTGCAGTCTATTCCGGATTATTGGGGAGTTTCTGGGTCAGGAACACATCCCTCCAGCGTGTTTTGTTCATTATGATGACAAAGTTTGGATCCCTGGAGCATGTGGCTGTGAGGGATTTGGATTTCTTTAAGTGCAGCATGTCCAACAGCTCTGGGTTTGACTTAACATTGTATGTTATGCAGAAATTGCCTCTGAGTAGACGATAAATGGTAGAGTATAGCTGGATGATTTTCAGACGGTCAGCATAGGGCATCTGGTTTTAGCCTGTGATTCTTTTAGTGAGGTATGTCTGCAGCCTTTCTAGTTGTTGCAGATGTCTTGTGAGGTACATACCAAATGGGGCATTATAGTCTGTTCTGGGTCTACTGAGAGATTACTACAGTGAGTCAACGGCCTCCTTTTTCCTGGATGAAAAGCCCTTAGTGATGAGGTGTGCCACATACGTGGATTTCCTGACTGTTGTGGCAATGTGGTTATCAAAGGTTAGACCACTGTCCACCTATGTCCCTAAGTCTCTTATCACACTTTAGGTGTTTAGTGTACTGCCACCTATGTGGTACTTCATGGGTATGTGTCCCTTCCCAAAGGAGATAACCATACATTTCTTGGTATTGAGTTTGAGGCCATGACTCAGGCACCAAGCATCTCTTTCTGTAAGGACATTCTGTAGAGTATCCACATCATGTGGGGATTCAATATTGGCTTCCAGTTTGCAGTCATCTGCGACCTTTGCTAGCCAGAGTCCCTTAGTGTTGGCCTGTAGTTCAGAGCAGTAGATGCCAAACAAGAACGGTCCCAGGACTGAACCCTGAGGTACTCCAACTGTCACTTGTCTGGGGCTGGATTTGGAGTCACCTACTTTTTCAGTGTGGGTTCTGTCAGTACAGCAGTTGGCAACCCATTGGGTGATGTAGGGATTAATGGCCAGCTTAGTACGTTTATCTATGATTCCTGACTGGGGGATGGTGTTGAAGCCCTTGGCGATGTTTGGATAGGCTGTGTGAACCGCCTTACCCTTGTCCACAGCTCTGGAAACTGATTCAAAGATGTTACTGAGGTTCAGCAGACATGAATAGCTCTTCACAAACCCAACCTGTGTGGTTTCCAATGTTTGCAGGTTGCCAATGTCTTTGTTTATGAGCTCCATGATAATACATTCCATGGCCTTGCAGATCAGGCATGTCATACTGCTGGGGCATTCGTTTCCAGGATCCAAGGTGGATCCCACTTGTGGTCTGGGATAACTGTAGCTGTGCAGCACTCAGTGGGCATGAAGCCTGAGGTGTGGCTATGATTAGACATGGCACATAGGTGATGTCCCAGTTAATTTTGTAGCTCATGTAGTACACAGCCCAAGATGTTGCCTGGTCCCATGGATGTTGTTTTCTTAGCTCTGGAGAGTGTAGTTTTTACCTGTGCAGCCATTATTATTGGAATATGGCAATCTTTCAATATTGAGATGGGCCCTTTAGGGGTGGGAGTGGGTGCAGTTGGCACTGTATCGATCTGCCAGGATTTTGGCAATATCCTTGGGATCAGTGTATTTAATGCCATCCTGTTGTAGCTCAGAGTAGATCTGAGCAATGCCATTTAGATTCCTTATATAGCTATGGAACAACTTGCAGTAGTCTTTGGCATCTTTCGCTATATTATATTCATAACTAGCTTCGGAGGATTTTATGAGGGATCTCAGCTTCTTACTGAGGCTGGTAGGGAGTATTTTGCATCCTGGAAATTCCCTCTTTTCTGCAACAGCTTCTTCCTTTTGTTGTAAAGTTTGTCTATGGCAGGGGAACACCACATTGGCTTCCTTTTCTTGGTGGGGAACATCTTGGTTTTATTTGGGATGGCATGATTCATGCACAAGTGGATGTGCTTGTACAGTGCCTTAGTGTAGGATTTAGCAGTCGTCCTTTCAGTTCCCATCTTCATGGGTGTCATGACGTTAGTCACGTCTGACATGTGTAGCATGACGTTTGCTTTGGAGATATGTGTTACTGAGGTTTCCTTACTGGGTTGTGGGGGAGAGATATGGATGTTAAAGGTGATCAGCTAATGGGCAGGCCTGACCACCGATGGGGTGACCATGGGTGTAGAGCTATGATTTCTCATGTTGGTAATGACCAGGTCTAGGATATTGGAGCCCCTGGTAGGACTATGGGTTACTTGATCCAGGGTAGTGGGAATTATGACTTCCAATAATTGTTGGGCACATGTGCTGGTACACAAGTAGTTTTCCCAGTTAATGGGAGGGTAGTTTAAGTCACACAGTATTAGGGTGTTTTGTTGTATCATAATATTTTCCAGTATGTTTAGAAAGGTGTAGTGGAAATCTTGGAGGATGGTGGAGGATCTGTAGCAAGCTATACAATTTGGATTGCAGTCTTACCTAGTGTTAGTTGCACCAGAAGTATTTCAGACGCATTCTGTTGGACAAGTAGCCCGGTGGTATGAATATCCTTGGTGAATATGGACACTCCTCCACCTTCAGTGTTTTGGTCCTGGTTTGGTGGCTGACAGATGTGATAAGGGCTGTGCCTGGTATTGCATGGGTGCTCTCTGGAGCCTTGGATCAGGTCTCTGTTACTGCACATATATCAATGTTCTCCATTTTTAGGGGTGCCTAGTGACTGTGAATGGCCACAAAAGCATTGATCCCTACACACACACACACACACACACACACACACACACACACACACACACACACACACACACACACACACACACACACACACACAAAACCAAACACACACACACCCACACAGAGTTTCAGTTGTCATGTCTGGGATTAGAGCCCCTACCTAACTAGTACATCACACTACAGCATTCCACAGTTATAGCACACACCATGGAGTATATTAGACTACTTCTTCCCCAAAGGTGCATTTCAAAGTGAATAACATCAGCAGCCCTGCCAAAGTAGGGCAATGGAAATTGTAGTGAGTGTGAATGGCCTCAAAAGCATTGACGCATACACAGACACACACACAAAGTTTTATAGTTGCCATATCTGGGAATAGAACCCCTACTTAATTGGTATATCACACCACAGCATTATGCAGTTATAGGATGCACCACAGAGCTTACTGGGCTATTCCTTCCTCAAAGGTGTGTTTCAAAGTGAATGACATCAGCAGCCCTGCCAAAATATGGCAATGGATATTGTAGTGAGTGTGAATGGCCTCAAAAACATTGATCCCTACACAGATAAACACAAACAAAGTTTTACAGTTGCCATGTCTGGGAATAGAGATCATACTTAACTAGTACATCACACTACAGCATTACCCAGTTATAGGACATACCACAGAGCTGACTGGGCTACTCCTTCCCCAAAGGTGTATTTCAAAGTGAATGACATCAGCAACCATGCCAAAGTAGGGCAGTGGAAATTGTAGTTAGTGTGAATGGCCTCAAAAACATTAATCCCTGCATAAACACACAAAGTTTTACAGTTGCAGTGTCTGGGAATAGAACTCCTACCTAACTTTTACATTACACTACAGCATTACACAGTTATAGGCCATGCCATGGTGCTTACGGGGCTACTTTTTCCCCAGAAGGTGCATTTCAAGGTGATTGACATAAGCAGGCTTGCCAAAGTAGGGCAATGAGGAGTGTAGTGACTGTGAATGGCCACAAAAGCATTGATCCCTACACACACAGTTGCCATGTTGGGGATTAGAACTCATACCTAACTAGTATGTCACACTATACCATTACACAGTCATAGGACATGCCACAGAGCTTATAGAGTTACTCTTTTACTAAAGGTGTATTTCAAGGTGAATGACATAAGCAGTCTTGCCAAAGTAGGGCAAAAGGGAGTGCAGTGTGTGTGCATGGGCCATAAACCATTCATCTGGAAGCAGACACACAACACTCAGGCACACACAGGTTTATATTTCACAGGTACATGTATACAACTGCTAGATAAATACTGACATGAACAGTCATGTTACACAGTTATTACAAGCACCACAGGCACTATAGTGCTAAAGAATACCAGAGGCAAATGTCTACAGGGATTGACATTTGCACATCATGTGGTTTTAGCCAACTGGATGTGTTCTGGGTGGGACAGGCCTCATGATGGGAGGATCTTTGTCACTATCTGTCACTCTCTTCCACACATCTATGTATGTGTAAGTTTGGCCTATTATAGTGTGTTGTCCCTGGATATATGTGTGTATTCCTATCCAATGAGTGTGGAAATTATGACTGGACTGCACAAACATCTGTGACTGTCAGATATGTATAGTCCACTGTTTTTGCCAGACATGGGCTTCATTTCTAAGTGTGTGAGAATGTCCAGTATGACCTTTCAGTATTTTGTTGTCAGCCATGGGCTTCGTTTCTCTAAGTATGGAAGCATGCCCAGTATGACCTTCTGTACTGAATGTGTGAATCCATTCCAGGTAGGTTGTACTCCAGTGCAGGCGTTTGTGTTCTACACCTACAGCTAGCAACCTGTTTCTGCAGGATATCTGTAGATTGGTTGACAATATGGGGTTAAAATTGGCAAAGGATAGTGGGTTACTGTAAATAATTGTGTCTGTCCTGCTTCTGCTACATGGTTTTGGTGTTAGCAGAGATATTCAGACATATTTCCTATTTTACACTGTGATGTTTTATGTCATCAACTACTGTCAGGTATACATATTTGCTTGCAGTAATTTCCTGGGGAACACAGGGTGAATGAAGCTGTGTCCAGTATTGTGGTCTGCAGCCTACATATTCTTGCACAATCATGCCATTCTGGAGGGGAACCTGCAGACACTTGCTGATGGGTCTTTTTAAATGGTTCAGTACCTTGGTATAGTCATTGCTGAGGAACCCATGCTTGTACATACATCAACGTTACAGTATGGCCATATCATGCTGTGGCCACACCTCACAGCTGTACAGATTCACACAGGTTACCCAGAGCTAGAGGTCATATTTCTGGTCATTACCCCTTCACATTGTGGTTTACAAGCAGGTTTGTAGCCTCCCATTCTTGTGTTTACAGGCATGCTGAGTTTCAAACCTCACACACTCCATGGCATCCATGCTCCTACCCCCACTCTGTTATTCTATCCTCTTCCAAACATTAGGCAAACATCATCTGATACGTTTCCTATAGTTATCACTCCACCCTAGCAGTAATTTGGTGGTGGTCCACAGTCCATGCAGTAGGACATGGTGGACATATTACTGGGATTTGTCGACATGTCCTTGCATTTGGGTTCTGTGGACTGTGTTATGTTATTTGGGAGTCCATGACATAACATACATTGGCAATATGGGTGAGACACAGGTCTTTGGCAGAGGACTGTAGGGCATTTGGTAGTGATGCAGGCCATCTGTAGCAAGTCATTGCATTGTGTCACTCCTACAGTCCCAGACTGCAAGCCAGTATATTCCCCTGGGGTGACAGGGTAGGTGTGCAAGCTGTTAATATCAACAGTTCCTGTCATTATTGATCCAGTGGTGTGGATGCTGGCAGGGTGCTTCTTACAGCTAGGGACAAACCTGCATGGGACACCTCTTCAGCATGCTGCATTCTGTGGCTATTTCCATATGGAGGTGGGGGTCATATTGTACTCATTCCCAACAGCAGAGATAAGACCTGTGAGGTACCTGTGGGTGATGGTGGGGCAAGCTGTGTGCATGTGTGCTATGGATGCTACTTTCATCAGACTCAAAGATGTACGTGAGGCATCTCACTTATGCTGGCTTGTGCAGGGACATCAGCAGTTTCTCAATACTTCATACCTGTGACCTTTGTAGTCTGCCATTGTTTGGCCAGATGACATCGGTTTTCCATACTACAAACCCAACTAATGTGCTAACCTGTATGCACAATTCCAAAGGTGTGTCCATGTGACAGTAACATTTTATACACTCTCTGTCTGGGGTACTTCCACCTGTGTACTGTTTGTATTTCTGGGCCCACATTCATGCCATGTCATTCTTTCAGATGGTAAAAGATATTACATCCAAACAATTACTATGGCTTACTGCTAGAATGTGTCTTGCTGGGATGCATTGTGTTTGGCACTGCAGGTTGTGAGAACTTGGCCCTGTCATCGGCAGTACCGGCCAATGGCCACCAGGAAAAACCTCACCATGCCTACATGCTGACCTCTCTCACACAATATACAATACACACCAACCTAACCTAAGTATTTCAGGTACTCCATTTCATTCTGTATTCTGACCTATCATGCAGACTAGAGGCATATCAGTGTACTACAGTTCTTAGGTTTTATTGACATACATTTCAATTTCAGACTTCTTACCCTTCAGAACTAACATCTCCCTGCATGACCTGTTGTAGTCTGTCTGTGTAGGTCTGGAGGGGGGTGGCTGTTCTCCATAGCCATCATTCAGAGGACTTAGCACAGCCTTTCTTTGTGTTTGTCTATGCCTGTCCTGCTGGCTGAGACTGTTGTTGGGTATGGGAGCCTCCCTGACTGGCATGTACACATTTGGCCCACCACATTTCCTGCAGTGGATTCTGTCACCTTGTCTAGTACTGGCTACTATGGTGACACCAGTATTTTTTACAGATTTCATGCTGCCACTATAGGTGTCTACTATCTGCTGGCATCCCACTCAGCCAACTGATACTTTTGCATGATCACATCCATACCATAGATACAAGTAACAAAACATACTACTCCATTCAGCAACCAGCATCCCCACAAGGTGGACATAAGGGATGTCCTCATTGGCAAATCTCTGTTACAGCTGTGTCATATGCCAGATGTGGGAGTTGTGATAGCTTCCAGGGCAGCCAGCACACACATTCATTATAATGCCCTGGGCATTACACATGACCTGACAGTTGATGGAGGGGAAGCCCTTGCAGTTGATGTAGACCCTACCCTGCTTGCCGGGCTGGTGCTTTGATGTGTATGTGCATGCAGTCTATAGCACCCACTACCTCAGGGTATTCTGCTATTTGGTGGAAGAAACACATATTGCTGGTCAACACCTCACTGGTGTTGTGGAAATATATGTGCTCACCAGCATGTGTTGACATGGCATCCAGGAACTGGTGGAGTATCCTGGATGCTGATGCCTGTGAGATCCCCGTGATATCCCCAGATGGCCTTTGGAAGGTACCTGTGGCCAGTATTCTTAGGTCTACACATACCATGGTATCCACTGGGATAGGTTCCCCTCTGTTGGCCGGTACAGCTCAAAAATTTAATGTAGGAGGTCCCTGTTCACCCTATAGTGCTCCACTATCTCCAGCTTATATAGCCCCTGGTAGGTTACCCTGGGTCTGTACACTCTTCTCCTTCTCCTTAATGTGGGTTGGTCATCAGCATTCTCATCCTCACCACCCTTAGTCACTTTCACATGTTGATTTATGAGAGCTAATGCAGCCCCTATCATTTTGTTGCTATTGTTAGGTAAAATGTCCCCACTTGTGTACACCGGTGGTGTAGAGTTTGTGTGAAAAAACAGAGGGAAAGTGTTTCCTAGTTTATAGTAGTGTGCTGGGCTGGGCTTCTGCCTGTGTAATTGGCTGATTCTGATACATTTCACCTGCCAGCTATGCTAGTTCTCTTTGATTACCTTCCTACTGCAGTTTTCCCTTCCTATCGCATTCCTGTTTAAGCCCAGGGGTGCACCATGCAAACACAGTGCTCAGAGATGAACGGAGCTGCTATTTCCTGGTTTACTTTTTTTATTTAAAACATGGTGCGAGGAGCGCACATCTTCTTAGGCAATGTAAATAGTGCTTGACAGCTTCAGACACACACCTTTGCTTAGCTCTGCTAGGCTAAGAGAAACTCACGCCACAGGACTCCAATAAGCTTACAGTATGCCTGACACACCCCTCTATGATGTCTGCTAGCTCTTTGGCTTGCACCATGGTCTTCCAGCACCTACCCTGTTGGGTGCAGGCTAGCCATGAGGGGAAATCTGGGATTCAGTATCATTCCCCTCATTTGCATAGGATTGCCTGCTAATGCCTAGTTACAAGTCTGATACTGAGCCTTTCCCCTTAGCAACCAAAATTCACTGGCCTTGTTGTCTTCTGCCTGCCATTGACTTTAATGGCAAAATTGTGATTTTGCAGGGAAAGCTTTTTTCAGGGTTTTTCTGTTATTTTCTAACTGAGCCCATTTGCGCACCACTGCCCTACACTTAAACGGCTGAAATCGGCCAAATGAAATAAATAAAAGTGATTTTTTTTTTAATTTATGCAACTGTTTTACATGCCAGTAGCCATATATTTGTACATTGCCATGCTTTACATGTTATATACACCCTTTATTTGGAGCTGTCATGACTCAGTTTTGTAGTTTGCAGAAATGCACTCGGTTACTAACTGAGTACATTTCTTCAGATTACACTAGTTCTACATGGATGGCGGCCAGATTCCTGGATTGCAAATTTACCTCATTTGCATGGTTTTCACCTGCAAATTGAGTAATTTGCATGCAGGAGCTGTGTCCATGCAGGAATAGCACAGGAACACTCGTGCACGTCCTGGGAGCTTGTTCATGAATCTTTCAGTGACCATATTGCCTCATATCTAACTTCTCTAGTGCACACTGCAGAGTGCATTCTTTTCAATCTTACCTTTAAGCATCCCTGTTACTAGCGCTTTCTCTAATACCTAAAAAGATCATCTCTACTTGACTCCAAGTAGACTTTTCTCTATCTGTTAAACCTAGCACTTGCTCCTACGGTACTTATTACCTTGATACGGCACTCTTATAGATAGCACCCCAAAAAGGCAAACCCCCATTTCTCGGTCACCCACGTCCCCCGGAATCTCTTTTAAAGTTTTTTTGTCTAGTCCTTCTAGCATGTCGAGGGATCAGTTGCTAGTGTCCTCTCCTGCTCAGCTGGTGAACCTGAATATTGAGGCAATGTTACAATTGCCTCATGTACACAGACAACCCTCTCCTCCTCCCACAAAACACAAATACATGCGAGAGATGCAACTATACGGCCAAACTGGAGGCTGAGCTCTCTCAACATAGGACTGGCAAGACCAGTCAGGAGGAGAAGGTTACCACACACACTATAGACCCAGTCTCATATAGTACCATCACAACCTCAAATCATACACATAAACACACAAAGACATACTCTGCTCTGATCAAAAATCTACCAAAACAGCAGAGGCCACCAAAGCAGACACCCAAACAACCACCACCTCAGAACACAACACCTGCAACACATAGACCTCACAGTCAGAGTGTCAAACAGTCACAGCCCTTAAGGCCAAACACAATGCCAGACACACTAGTCATTGGTGACTCCATAGTCAGACACACTGACGTCCCGCTCACCAGACTGAGTAAGGAGAAGGTCACAGTAAGCTGCCTGTCGGGCTAGAATCCGCCACATAACGCAAGCACTCAGGTCTCTCAACAGCAGGTACAAATACGACTCAGTCATTGTCCACGCTGGTGTAAACGACCTGAGACGCACCTCCTTGGACTACATGAAAAGAGACATTGAGGAGCTCTCTGATTATGTAGCCCAGGCAGGTATGACCCTGACCTTGAGCAGTATCCTACCTTCACCAAGAATGATGCCACAATACAGAGATAAGATGATCAGCTTTAACAATTGGCTTAAACTCTGGTGTCATTCAAAGGGGATCCAATATCTGTCTGCCTGGGATGACATGCTGGACAAGCCACGCTGCCGCAAGGGACGGCTTGCACATGTCACCGCTGGGATTCGGATATTGGCAAAGGCTCTTGCCACCCCATAGTGCCTTTTTAGGCAAGGCTCAAATTCTAAACCTACCACCCTAGAACACAAAAAGGAAAAAACTAAGGGTAATGCTGCTCAATGCCAGAAGTCTAAATCTCAAAATGCACACACTCGAGGCCCTTCTCAGTATGGAGAACATCGATGTCTGTGCAGTGACAGAAACCTGGTTCAAGGCTCCTGAGAGCACCCCAGCACTATCAGGTTTTACCTCTTATCATGCTTTCCGCCCCAAAATCCGGACAATACCAAGAAAGGAGGGGGTATCCATATTCATCAAGGACACCCACACCTCAAGACTGGTGGCAACGCACGATGCATCGGAGACCATCCAGGTGCAATTAACCATAGGCAAGACTGCTCTGCAAATTGTAGCATGTTACAGGCCACCCTCACAAACTCAGGAACCTCACATGGCCTTCCTGAAAACACTAGAGGGATAAATGTATCACCAAACACCATCATACTAGGTGACTTCAATTACCCTAATATAGACTGGGAACACTACTCAAGCCCAAACACCCTAGCCCAAAAGTTCCTGGAATTCATAAACTCAAATGCTATGGAACAACTAGTCACCATCCCCACAAGAGGAGAAAACATACTTGATCTCATCATCACGAACATGGGAGCACAATGTTCAACACCGAAGTATACCCTCACTGGTGAGATCAGATCACAAACTAATCTCGCTGGAGGTCCTCATCCCACCCCACCTGAATTAAAAAGACCACAGTAAAGAACTTCTCGAAGCCGACTTCACACTTCTAAAGACTAGTGTGGTCTCCTTTAAGGCCCCGAGCCATGGAAAACAGTACTCAAGCCGCTGAATCACTTACAAATGCCTTCTACCAGCACCTGCAGGACTGCATGGATAAGGCAATCCCAAGCAAAACAAAGACTCTTTGTACCAAAGGCAAGCGTCCAGTCTGGTGGACCCCAGCCATAAACAAACTCTACAACAAAAGGAGGAAGCTACTACAAGATAGAGCAAAATCCTTAAAAGGTAAAACACCCTTGATCACTATAAGTAAAAAACTAAGAGCTCTCATAAAATCATCCAAAGCAAATTTTGAGAGAAAAATAGCTAAAGACTCAAAAGACAATCATAAGGCCTTCTTTAGCTATGTTAGAAACCTGGGAGGAAACTCCCAGATATGCTCAGAACTAGTTCAAAATGATGTGAAGATTACTGATCCTACAGACATTGCCAACATACTGGCTGACAGGTTCAGTGCAAACTTCTCCCCCCCAAAAGGAGAGATATCTATACCAAGCGATTGCAGCCCCCCAAACATCTCCAACGCCCAAGTGAGAACTGCTCTCTCCAAAAAACACAGCATCCATGGGACCTGATGGTGTCCCCGGCTGTGTGCTCCAAGAACTCAACGAGGAATTAAACCCACAGCTAGGACAGCTGTTTAATCATAGTCTTACCTCTGGATACGTACCCAGGGAGTGGCGCACTGCAACTGTGGTCCCACTTCACAAAGGCGGTGCCTCCACCGACCCTGGAAATTACCGGCCCATTAGCTTGACAAGCCTTATCTGCAAAGCCATGGAGAGGATCATAATGGACCTCATAAATAAAGACATAGGGAATTTGCAGACTTTGGATCCATCCCAGTTTGGCTTTGTCAAAGGCAGATCATGCCTTCTAAACTTGGTTGACTTTTTCGAAACAGTCACCAAAGCCATTGATGAGGGAAAGGCAGTCCATACAGCCTACCTCGATCTGGCGAAGGCCTTTGATACAATACCCCACTGGTATCATTGAAAAACTCATCAGCTTAAATGTTAACCCATACATCACAAGATGGGTTGCAAACTGGCTGAGTGACAGAACCCACAGGGTCAGAGTTGCTGGCGCCATGTCAGACTCAAAGCCTGTCACAAGTGGTGTACCCCAGGGCCCAGTCCCGGGCCCCCCCTTGTTTGGCAACTACCTTTTCGACGTACAAGCAAACACAGGAGGGGTATGGCTGGCAAAGTTTGCAGATGACTGCAAACTGCCATAGTAGAAAACACATCTGACACAGATATCCTTCAGAAGGGTCTCACAGAAACGGATAACTGGTGCCAGAGCCATGGCCTAAAGTTAAATGCCAAAATGCATAGTCATACCCTTCGAAAACAAGGTTACCCCTAGCTACCAAATAGGTGGCAATCCACTGAGCACAGAAGAAGTTATCAGGGACCTGGGGACCCAGGTTGATAGTAGTCTGTCATTCGACACCCATGTAGCTAAAGTAGTTAGGAAGACCTTCTACATTGCCCACCTTATCATGAAGGGATTCTCATCTAGATCAAGGGAGGTCATAGTCTCCCTATACTCATCACTCATCAGACCAATGATTGAGTACAATGCCCCATTCGGAATGTATCTGACCTGACACTTGCACCAGCTGGAGGCCACAAAGTTCCTCACCAAAAGGATAAAGGGTCTCAAACATCTGTCCTATGCTGCCCGACTGAAAGAACTCCAGCTCTATTCAGTCGCCACGCTTTCTCAGAGGTGACCTTTGCCTAACATACAAGGCCATGTCAAACCCAGATTTGATGAATATGCTTCACCTCAAAAAATCTAGATCCGTCAGAGCCACAAGGGCGGGATACTTAAACCTCGACACGGCTATTAATAGGACGTGCTGGAGGGATAGATTCATCCCCCAAAGACTCCCTATGCTGTGGAATAAAATCCCGGTATATGTGAGGCAGAGCACCTTGCTGGCCTTGTTCAAGAGAAATCTTGACCAATGGATGGGAGATCGCAGATATACCCCAGGGATTACCTCAGTGTCACTGCTTGACAGAGGCACAGCAAAATAATGGGTATTGTTCCCCATACTAAAGGGGTGGCGTAAGCCACAAAACTATGGGCTAGGCTTGTAAATGCCCTCGGGCAGATAGCCTAGTATGAACCTATGAACCTATGAACCTATGAACCTAAGCAGCTCCTGCACTATTCCTGCACGCCGTCCAGAGTTTGCAGAATCCAGGGGAAAATCATCAGCACTGTAACACTTCTACTTAGCATATTTCTTAGATATGATATTTAGTTAGCTCAATAATGCACATACTAAGCAATGTTAAACAAATACAATAAAATTACTGACTTTTATAGTCTTAAAGTTACCAATTCTATTGCTTATAATTTAATAACATTTGTTACAGGTTGTATTTATTTATCATTTAGAAATACATGTATATGTTTAGTTAAATGAAATATATTAAGTCTTTCACTGTAAATATAGTAAAACAATAAAGTCAACCATTTATATTCCTCATTATGAAAAATGTTTTAGGTTAAAATATAAGTAAATACTTACATATATTCTGAAGCTTAAAATCAGTTGCAAACCTTTTACTTAAAGGACAAATCTACAGTTTCAGAAAAATAAAAGGTTTGCAATCAGAGAATAAAAGTCAGTGTTTTAAGCTTTTTAATTTTAGAAGCATTTTTCTAGGAATCTAACAAACTCTGTCTCTTGAGGGATATACTGTTCCACTCCATTTCTTCAGTATTATTAAGGATTTTATTGATGTTAACCAAAGTGGATGCCTGTTCCAGCATGTAAAATATTTTAGTTCCTTCAGAAGGAAATAATTTGATATTTGCAGGAAACACCAAAGTGGTTTTAATATTGTTCTTTTCAAGTTCCTTTATCAGTGATAAACTGGGTTTCGGTTTACTCATTACTTGAGTGGAATAATCATTCTCAAATCTGACTACATGTTCACTTATTTTCATAGGTTGGATGGACCATGCTGTTTTTAATATTTGAACTTTTTCTAAGCTAGAGATAAACCATGTTTGAATGTAGCAGTGAGTTTTCCTTCTTCAAAGGGGTTCTTAGGGATCTATGTGCCCTTTCAATTCTAAAAATTTTAATTTTGAATTTTGTCTGTGACTTAAACAGAACATGCTGGAGAGACAGATATGTGTCCAAGAAATTTCCTCTCCCATGGAACAGGATTCCCACCCACGTGAGCTGAACTTGTCTATTACCCAGTTTAAGTGAAACTTATACCAGTGGATGAGGAATAGGAAATTTGGCTTGGCATCCATGTCCCTTATGTACAGAGGTAGCTTATAAATGCCTGGCTGTCAATGTCCTATTCTGATACAGGATATCATTATTCTTTCAGGAAATCTTGGCTAGGCTTAGAACCCCCCCCCACCATGTCATTGCCTAGTAACAATCTATGAATCTATGAATTTATAAAAGATAACTTTTCAGGTAGATTTAATGTTTTATGTGACAGGTTGTTAAACAGTTTATTATATTGTCTACCCCATACTTTTCAGGCATAAAATATATCCTAATGTTATTTCATTTCAGTCTATTTTCTAAGTTAGCAACTTTATTTATGAGCCAGTTATTTTGTTTTAAAAGAAATTCAGTCTGGGACTCACCTTCAGTTATTCTCCCTTCATAATCATTTAAAGCTTCTTCCATACTGCTGACTTTTGTTTCATAAGAATTTCTAAATATTCCATCTTCTTTCTGCTCTCTTCTTTGAAACTTTCTATTTTGATATCTAGTTTGTCTGTTTTAGGTAATGTATATTGTATAGTGGATATTATTGACTGCAAGTCTTTTTTTTTTTTTTTTTTTAAAGTTATGATGACTGTTTATTATACACATACAATGTCTTGAAATTAATCACGCTGTTAACTCTGCTTGAACAGATAATTACAGATTACAATATCCTGAATACATATTTGCATCATTCATTGTTTTTTTAGCAGGACCCCAAATCAAGCATGCAGCCAGGGTTTTTGGAATTGTATACTGATTCCAAGAATCTAGCCTCCTCCTACACCAAGATTAGCACCCATGCTTAAAAAACATCTCCTGAAATGATAAATAAATAATAAAAATAAATACATAAATAAACAAGCAAACATACAAATAACTTAGCTACCTAGGCATTCTTTAAAAAATAATAAAATAAAAAGCTTAGAAAAAGCATACAGAATATTGCCAGGGCTTTTTAAAGATTTAAATTCTTTTTTTTTTTCAAAACAGGTTTATTGTTTTAACATATAAGAGAAATATCATAACCATTTTATACAAGTAATTAAAAATAGGTATTATTATAATATTCAACAAAACAACTAAAGTATTTACAAAGACATCCATTACAATCAGATCAATTAATTAAACTAAAATACCATGCTATTGAAATTAAAATTTTTTTAACAAATGTTGTAAATTATCCCATACAATAAAATAAGATGTTTTTCTATTTGTTCTAGTCCTAATTGTGTTTATTTCCATATGGCACACTATATTCATAACATTTTTAAATTCATTGAACGAAGGAGGTGTATCTGAAATCCAATTTCTAGTTATTATTTTCCTAGCCACTGCTAGAATAGACCATAACAAGGGAAGCTTAACCTTTTAACACTTTGAGGTACAGGTGTGTTGAATAATATAAGAGATTTAGAAATAATGAAATTATCTGTAAAAAGAGCCTGCAAAAATTCATTAATTGACTTCCAGTATTCTTTCAATTTTATACAGTCATAAAACATATGAGCCCAGTCAGCATTAATTTCTACATTACATCTCTTACATAGATTATCTTTATTATTTATTTTATTCATCATCAAAGGTGTATAAAAGATCTATGTAAAAATTTCCATGTATAAAGTCTCCAGACAATGGAAGATGTAGTTCTATAAGCAGATTCCAATATATATTGTTTATCTTGTTGATTTGGTGGGTCCCCATTAATAGAAGTGAAATAATTCCAGTATGAATCTACACTGTAAAAAGTTTCTTGTCTGATAACTTTATGTATGTATGAAAGTTTACCTTTATCAGAAACTTTATGTTGTAAATTTAATATCAAGTAATCAATCAGTGTTGGAATAGATTCTTTAACAGTTATAGACATTAAATCTATTTTATTAATGAGATGTTGTCTAAAGGTCTGAACCTCTAACCAGCAAGTTTCTCTTAGATCAAATTCTTGTTTTAAGAAATCTAGATTTTTAACTTTATTATCAGATATCAACTGATACCAGTACTTTAGATTATTATCTATAGCTAAATGAGTTCCTTCAGAAGTAGATGACAAAAGCATACCCTGAGTATACATTATAGGAAATACAATAAAATTCCATTCCCTATACTTAGGGTGCATGAATATAAAGTTACGATAACTAATAATAATATTTAATGGGTAACAAACCATATGTTTAGGTGTAATAGGTGAAGTACAAAATTCCTTTAGTAACCATAACATGGAGTTATTTACAATCATATTTTTATGTGTTAAGGAGATTTTCATGAAGTGCATACTAATTAGCTCCCAATAATCTTTCCATTTTGTGACATATGACTGATCTATTAATAAAGTAATAACTTTTACAATAGAAGAGATAGTATATAAATTAAAGTCTGGAAAAGAAATACCCCATTGAGACCAGCTATTAGTATGTTTCTTTAATGCAATCCTAGGTCTATTAGGTGCCTATAAGAAATTTAACATTAGTGTGTTCAGTTTCTTGATAATTATTTTTGTAGGTGGAAGTATTATTGATTGTATTAAGTATAAAATCTTGGGGAATATTACCATTTTAATAATTGTAAGTCTCTCCTCCATAGTCAAAAACATATTATTCCATGTATTAAAAAGATTTTGTATATTAAGAAAACAGGTATTATAATTATTATATATAATAGATTTAATATCTTTAGATAGTATAATACCTAAATAAGTTATCTGACCTGAATTGGGTACATATTTAGTAAAATCACTAATGAGAATATTTTTTTCGTGTATATATAGGTAGTATTTTAGTTTTTTCTTCATTGAATATTAGACCAGAAATACTTTTAAAATTCATCATGTTATCAAATAGAGACTGTATAGAAGAATTAGATCCTGCTGATGTAATTAGAACATCATCTGCAAAAAGTTGAATTTTGGATGTTGTATTTTCATCTATTTCAAAACCCTCTATGTCAGTACTGTTTCTGATCAAATTAGCCCAAGGCTCCATTACTAAAGTGAATAATAGTGGAGAAAGTGGACATCCTTGTTTTGTACCTTTAAGAATGGGTATTTTTTGTGAAACGTATGTTCCTACCTTAATATAAGCCAACGTTCCTTTGTATAAATGTTCAATTAGATTTACAAATGTATCTGAGAAGTTTGTACACTTCATTAAGGTAAACAGATAGTCCCAACTTACTGAATCAAATGCTGAACTTATATCAAGACTAATAAGTGTTAAATCTTTCTTTTTCCTATTTGCAAAATCTATTAATGTTAAAGTTCTTTTTATATTATCAAAAGTATTTCTATTTACAATGAAGCCTGTCTGATCTATATCTATAATGCCGGGAATGATTGTCTTCAATCTATCAGCAAAGATACTCATAAACATTTTATAATCAACATTAAGTAATGAGATGGGCCGATATGAAGAACATCTAGTTGGATCTTTATTAGGTTTTAAAATTGGTGAAATAAATGTATATTGCCAAGATGGGGGGTTATTAACTCAGTTTGGGCCAAAATAAAAACCTTATGTATTAATGAATATGTATTTTTAGAAAGGATTTTATATATCTCTGGTATAATACCATCATTACCCGGTGCTTTGTTTGATTTAAGCTTATTTATTTGTGTAATAACTTCTGTATATGAAATACTCTTGTCCAATAGTTTAATCTGTTGTTTATTAAGATTTGTATTCATATTTGTGGTTATAAACTCCTTTATTTTATCTTTAGGTTCCATGTTAATATTATTATGGTTAATTTTGTGAAAGTGATTTCTAAATTCATCTAGTATTTCTGGTATACTAGAAACATTCTTCTTTTTCCTTAGAGAAAAGATTTCTTTGATATGGTTTTGTTTATTCAACCTTTTTGTTTTATTTTTAAGTCTATGTAACTATTTGGGGCTTATTGAATAAGACAAAAACTTGTATTTCTCTAAAGTTATTTTAACTTTATGAGTTAAAATTTCTTTGTATTTCTCATTTAGTTTGTTTATTTCTTCAATAACTTTCTTGTCCATAATATTTTCTTTATTATTATGTTTATAAGAGTCTAATTTACTTTGAATATCTAACAATTCCTTATCCCAAGATTTCCTTTTATTATTATACCATCTGATACTTTGTCCATATAGATATGATTTTAAGGCATCCCAAACATAAACAATGGAGACTTCAGGAGTATTATTTATGTCTAAAAATGTTTTACTTCTGAAAGTATATATTCTTTATAGTCTTTTAGTTGAGTTAAGTATGCTGGTATCCTTTTGATCTGAACATTATGAGTATTTTTTTATCATGAATTCAAAAACAATTGAATTATGATCAGATATAGGACATGAAATGATTTTGGAATTAATTAAATCTGTTACCATCTGGTTAGAAATAAAGACCCTATCTATTTTTGAATAAGTTTTGTATCTGTTAGAAAAAAAGGTGTATGGTAATGATTTTGAATCTATCTGATTATTAATATCATTCAAATGATAAGAATTAGCAAAATCATTTAAATGTTTTGCATTAGATGTAATTATTCTTTTCCCTATAGTGGTAGTATCACTTTCATGTAGTATACAATTAAAATCACCAGCTAAAATAATATCTCCTATAGAGAATGATATGATCTTATCAAGATGATGTTTCACTGTATTAATACCAATTCCAGGTATCCAATATACATTAATTAAAGTGTAAGTCTTCCCATTAATTTGTATTGTAACCATACAAAACATTCCTTTGTCATCCTGATAAGACTTAATGGTTTTAGGAATGGGCATACTTTTATTCCATAAAATAGCCACTCC
Source organism: Protopterus annectens (assembly GCF_019279795.1). Lineage (NCBI taxonomy): Eukaryota > Metazoa > Chordata > Ceratodontiformes > Protopteridae > Protopterus > Protopterus annectens. The sequence continues at coordinate 1,339,311,415 of NC_056744.1, read as the reverse complement.
TCTTTTTTTCTGAGTGTGCTCTGAACTAACCAATACTGTATATTTGTTTGTGGCTAGTTTATCAATATCTTTTTTCAAGAGATGGGTTTCTTGTAGGAATACTAAGTTGGCCTTATGTAAATTAATGTATCTTATTAGGCTTGCCCTTTTACATGGATTATTCAATCCATTAATGTTTAAAGAAATTCCTTTTAAAGATGTCATTTGGCATTTTTAAAACTTAAGAATCTTATGATCAAAATAACAAATAACAAGATAAGTAATGTTACATCTCCTCCTTTAGGTGTACCTTTAAATATAGCTGTATTTATTGAATCTCTTATGGGATTTCGTATAGGATTCAATTTTGTTTGTAGTGACAATGAATGTACAAAATATATTGTGAATGTCAAAACTATATACAAATAACAATGAACAAGTGAAAATAATGTAAGGATTAAACCTTGCATCCAGCCTGGAGTTATAAACTCCAACTTAGAGTAGTATTTACCACTCAAGTTAACCCCCTACCCTAAGCAGCAGTACCTCAGCTACCGCCTTATCAATTTAATACTAGTTATATTTAACTGAAGTTAACAGTTTTCAATTCAATTATCTAGCAAGACAATACTACACATTTGGTAAAACAGCATCATATAAACTAAAATAAACCTTTTTTTAAAAAAAAACTGTTCATACTACTATATACATCCATGTAATATAAAACACTTGTATTCAAATAGCATTCAAATAATCTTGATGTTAGAAATCAAGAGGAGAGAAAAATAAGTTCTAACATTCATTTAAATCAAAAACTTTGGCTAATATGATTCAGACATTACATATATTAGGATGCATCTATTTTCTGTCATGTAAATACAATTAACAGCTTCCAAAAAAAAACTTGAATTGCTTGTATATGAGCATTTACTCAAACTCATTATTGCCAATAGAATAAAATATTGTATTCATAGAAATTGTTATAAATCATACTTCATAGTTAAGCAGATTCTCAGAAACACTTATATACATATATACATACACACACATACACACACACACACACACACACACACACATATATATATATATATATGTATATATATATACACACACACACACACACACACACACACACACACACACACACACACATACACACATATATATACATATATATACATATACATATACACATACACACACACTCACACATACACACACACACACACACATATATATATATATATATATATACATACTTACACACATACACACACATATACACACATATATATATATATATATATATATATATATATATATATATATATATATATATATATACATACACATGCATACACACACACACACACACATACACACACACACACACACACACACACACATACACACACACATACATGCACACACAAACACACACACACACACACACACACACACACATACACACACACACACACACACACACACACACACACACATATATATATATATATATATATATATATATATATATATATATATATATATATATGTATATATATATATCTGATCTCATTGAATTGTATCTTTACTGAGCACCATCTTACTTGCTGTCCCTTCAATAAATCTGTCTGCTTTATACAAAATAATGCACAGCAAACACATTTTAGTAACCAGATTTTACAAACATGCTATACTACTGCTTTAAAATATATCACATGACAATTTCTTCCAGTATAGAGTTATAAAATTATTTATGCTTGTCAATCAGATGAATTAAATGAGTTATAGTAATGTATATGTTTGGGACATAGGTTTTTAACACATATTATTAATCTGCTGTTAAGTAGATTTTCAAAAACACTTGAATAAATGTTTCATTTTCTATGCCTTCTAAAATAAAACATTTACTTACTACAAGAAACTGTATCATTTAAACTCATTATAACTGACATAATTTATGAATTATAACATAGATATTTAAGTAATTATATAAAATAACTCACATTTAGATGTTAAAACTTCATTTTCCTTCACATAGTCACATTTGTATTATTCCTATTTCCTGGTAGTGTCATTCCTGTATCTGTTATGTGTCATTGTGATATCTAGGTCAAAGGTGAGACTAGCTGCTTTCAGCTTCTCTGTGAGAATTCTGAGAGCTGAAGCTTTTGAAGTAGCTGATGGACACTGTGCATGAGACAGCCCACATCCCAGATTGTCTCTCTTAACATTTTGGCGGGAAACTTATTAAAAACTAGTGACAAACATTCATTTAGCAGTGTAAATGCATCTAAACATGACAAAACCTTCACAATGCATTCTACAGGTTATTACAGACTTTATGTAAGTGAAATCAAGCCCAAAATTATTAATAAGTAACAAAACTCAACATTTTTGTCCCAACTCAACTCCTATGCAAATCTTATTATTTACTGTGTCTATATGATCAAAAGCATTTCTATATATTAATAAAGAAAAGAAAAGAGAGTAGAAAGTAAAAGGGTGTAAGGCAGAAATAAAAAAATGTAAGAGAAAGCTATAAGAAGTATATACAATAGAATATTACTTACTGTTTATATTAATAGAGTTAAAAATAAAACATATTATTTACTATTATTTAGTTCTAATTATTATTAGTTAAAGCATGACAGATTATTTACAAACAAGCATAAGCAGTGTAATCAAGAAAGTATAATTAGGAATAGCATTTGAAGAACATATAAACTTTTTACAAGGAATAAATATGTTATTATTCTATTAATCATATTTTCATTACTCTTCTCTCCCTGCCCTCCCCCACCCTTTACCCACTACATAATCTAAATAGAATGTCATTGTTTAAACAAAGAAAAGAAGAAAAAAAAAGAAAAAAAAATGTATCAAATTACTGACCTTATTTCTTCTTTTCGAAAGAGAAACAAGTTGAATCACAACTTGCCATTAAATCTCCAGATATTTTGACTAGTTATGAAACAAAACATTTCTTTGCACACAGAGAATAACTTTGATTAAATCTTTTCAAAATATTTGTTGCTTCTTGGAAATGCAGGAACTATATTTAAAAAGATTAATAATAAAATAAAATGATGAGAGAAAAAAACATAGTACAAATCATTTGTTTTTTAGTCTCTTCTTCTTCTCTGAAGTCTTCCATGAAGTTTCAGTTGCCAGTCTCTTTAACGAAGGACTAGCCCATTCCATTTCTTCTATTTTTCCAAAATCTTATTTTTTTTGATAAACAGTAAAGCAGAGTCTAAGTCATCGAAAATGTTAGGACCATCAGGAAGGAAGATTTTAAGCTTGGCAGGAAACAGAAGGTATGTTTTAAACTGTGCTTTTTTAAGCTCCCTTATTAGTGGCAGAAAAACTTTTCTTTTAGCTATTACCATGGAAGAATAGTCATTGTCAAAACGCACAGTTGTCTCATTAATCTTAACAGGAGCTTTAGCCCAAGCAGATTTAAGAACCATCTCTTTATCAAAAGATGATAGAAATCTAACTATAACTGATCTAGGATAGTTTTTGTTAGAGTTAGTATTAGCTATAGATCTATGTGCTCTTTCGATACCAAAAGAGAATGCTTCTGGTAAATCTAAAGTTTTAGGGAGCCATGTTGTTAAAAAGAAGTAATATTGTTACCTTCAATATTTTCTGGCAGTCCAAAAATCCTAATGTTATTGCGCCTAGATCTATTTTCCAGGTCATCCAGCTTTGTTTGTAAATGTGTATTTTGTTTCAGCAGAAACTCAATGTTGATTTCCTCTTCTTGTATTCTATTTTCCATGTCATTCACAGCTTCTTCTATGCCTGTCATCTGGATCTTCTGTTGTTGCAGGTCTATATGTAACAAGTCTATTTGTTTTGTAGTTTTTCTATGAAGGTGTCTATTTTAGTATCCATTTTATCCATCTTAGCAGTAAGTTGCTGGATTATAATTATCAGAGACTGAAGTTCTTTCTTGATGCTGGAGTCTTGAGAATTTGTCTTACTGGAACTCATTTCAGACTGATAAACTGACAGGAAAATTTCCAAAGTGATTTCTGACAGGAATATTATTAAGATTTCCTTTCTTTTTTAGATATAGTTCAAGAACTATATAAAACAAACATATTTAGAAAGAAAATTACTTCAAAAATTATTTTTTTAAGTAATTAATTCCTGTCAGTGTAATGAAATTGGTGGAGCTGAAGAAATCTGCTGCTATCCTGTGTTCATCCTTGGCCACGCCCCATTGACTGCAAGTCTTGTTTAACACGAGAATCCTGAGTACCATTTCTTGAGTGGCTCATTTTAAAGTCTCTTCTCTCATAACCAAGCATTTGAAATTTTGGCAGGAAAATTGCAGCTTTTGAAGAACTTGAAGCTATAAATCTTTTCACTGACTATGAATGAATACAATTAGCTAACAAGTATCTCCAATTTTTTTTGTTTTTAATTATATTTTCTGTCAGAGAAACGTTTGTAGCCACAGAGCTTTCACCAGTTGCTGGTCTCAGTTAGCCATCTTGGCCATGCCCCCACTACTAACTTCTTGATTCAAAGATGACTATATTATTTAGTTAAGGTACCCACTTGCTCCTTTTCATAGAAATTTCAGAATATTCAGCTTTAAAAAATTAATGGGGTTAAAATGTAATTGGTTCCATTGAGCAGAGAAGTATGGAAACTTATGTGTCAAACCCCAGGATAAATATTTAAGTATAAACTGAACCTAAAGCTGTATAACTTTTCTCTATTAATACTGTTATATCAATAAAGTATATTAATTCCTTATACTGTTTCCAGATGACAATGAAGCTCTTATCTTTGAGTGGAGTACAGAGATACTTAAAATGATGTTTCTTCCCAAGCTTTTCCTCTCATCATCTATCTCAAACTGTATAATTTGCAAATGTGCTTTTAAAAGTTATTTGTGCTGATCAGAAACCTAGAATCAGTTGGAAAAATTATATGCACCCAGTTTTCATGGTGACCTTGGCATTGTAAATCTTGATAATTATGGGAAATCAGTGATTGGGTAGAAATACCTCAGAGCCTAATGTTTGGACACTCTGATATGTTTTATCTGGAATTTTACAACATTCTTAATTCATGGCCAAGATAGGACTCTAAATCAACTCATCATGTATCAGACTTGGAGGCTTATAGCATTGGTTTGAAAGTAGTCTGATTATTGCTACCCCTAAGAGTGAATGACATAAAATAATACTACTCACTTCCAAGCTTCGGGTGAATCATCATCTCCAGATAGATAATAATCTGGCATTTCAAACAGAATGCTTTTACTTTTTCCACTGTGAAGGTAACCGAGAGTAGGATTACTAAATTGGGTAATATTTTTGTAGATCATAAAATTATTGTTCTTAAAATGTTTTATACTAAATTGAAGCTTGTCTCCACTGAAAATGGGCTTCTACCCAGCTGAACTTTCCTGTTGTTCAAATGTCTATAAATAAATGAATAATATTTGATGGTGGCAAATCTTTCAACTTTGGCTTATCTTAGATTGGTAAATTAAGTAAAGGTTCTATATAGAAACAAGTGTGATTTATTAGGAAAATTCTAGATACACAAAAAAGAGGTTTTATAGGAAATATAGTTTTAAAAGCTGACCACTCCACTCTGTTATACACAAAATAGGAAGTATTAATAGAGATCAATATTATATATTACATAATCACAATGAGAAAAAAATTGTCAAAAATCTTATCATAGATACATGACTCCCCCCAAAATTATTCTGTATAAATGTTTGCACATGTTGCAGCACTCTAAAACATTCTGTGGAAGCCAACTCAAGAGTCAAGATGTCAACTGTTGGTACTACAGCATGTGTGATGCTCATTATTTGAATATTGTTTCAGCTTGTGTGATAGTGTCAAGTCTGTGGGTAAAAAATATCGATGCCTTAAATTTTGTTATGAACATTTCTGTGCCAGATTCTTGACATTTTATTTTGGTTGTTTGCAATTAGACTATTGGATGTGTTGTTGGATATAACAGACTGGAGTCAGATTAGGACAGTAATAGCTTCAGCTGTAATGATATTCTTTAGGACTTGCAAAAAGATAGATATCAATTAGTTTCATGACGTGCTCATTTCATTTAACAAACTTTCATCACTAAAAATTATTGTAGACTGTTTATTTTTTGTTTTCAAAGTACAGTCATGCAAATTTCATCTGCTGGTGTTAGACTTTCATGTATATTTTTATTAATCTGTGTATATTATTTTCTTGGTTAATTGCTGTATGACAATAATGTTAGATTACTCCAACTTTTGATAAAAAAATAAATTGCTCTTTCAATATAAAAAAGTAGTAAACCTTAATAAAAATCAGCATTTAAATAAGCTTACCATTATATATTTCCTCAGCTAAGTAAACCAGAGTGGGTAGTACTGGGTAATATTGAATCTTTCAGAGTAAATAAAGTCATCTGGTTCTAACATCAGGCTCCAGACGATTTCTGGGCAAACATGTAATCCACAAACAACAAACTGCAAATCAAGGTAGTTCAAAAGTATGGACACAGTGCACCTGGAGCCACAATTCATAATAAAAAGGTTGCTTTAATATTGAAATCTTGATAAAATCAAGTAAAGTATAACTGCCTTCATCTTCTTAATAAAAACTTCTTTAGATAAAATCATGTTTGAAAATCTGAGTCTATATATATATATATATATATATATATATATATATATATGTAGATATATATCAGTCTAAGGCAATCTAAGGAAGGGAAATAGATCACATAAATGCCAAGCCCCCAGGGATGTCATGTTTCCTTTGGGAGGATTTAAAGAGGATTTTTAGAAGAGTTAAAGGGCCAGGCAGATAGAAAACTGACATGAATCATAACAAAGTTAAAGTTAGTTTTGATATATATATATATATATATATATATATATATATATATATATATTTATTTATTTATTTATGTTACATTTGTTTACTGGGATTGTCCGACTGGATACATGTCCATTTATAGCGGAGGCCCGGGGAGAAAAGCTCCACATTCAGTACAGAAAAACAAATAGTTGAACAATATGATAACAATATGATCAGCTATACAGAAGCAAAAAATTAACAAAAGATAAAAATAAAACTTTTGCTACAAAAAACAAAATTTGACACTAGATAAAAAAATACAACTTTTGATACAGAAACAGAAATTGACACTATATAAGCATTATAACTGACTATAGACTGAGGCAGAGACTACTTAGAAATTTATTAGTGTAAGTTTAGCATGAGCTAGTATAATTATTAGAAACATGAGCAGAAAAATAAAATACCTGATACTGTAGAAAAATTACAGTAGGTATAATTGGATATGAAGCTATCTGGGGTGGTAGAAACAGTGAAGGTTAGGTAATGCATGGACATAGCTAGGAATTCATTAAGTGTAATTTAAGTGAGTTTTTGAACAGTGTAATAGAGGAGGCAGAAGATAAAGCAGGGGAAGACTATTCCAGGATTTAGCTATATTAAGGGAGAATAGTGCTTTACCTGCAGTGTTGTTAGCCTTAGAGATACAAAGGAGTGATTTGTCAGTGGAGCAAAGGGGACAATTTGATTTGTAGGGTGTGAGTAGGTGACTTAGTGCTGGGGTTCTATCGGGATGTCTCACAATATTGTAGGCAATGATTAGTTGATGGTAATTGAGTAGTTGGGGAAATTCTAGCCATTGTAGTTCCTTTAGAGCCTGACAGTGATGGGTTCTGAAGGTGCAGTTATTAGCGAACTTGGCAATTTTGTTATAACATGTCACAAGTCTAGCAAGATCATGTTTTCTGATATGGGTAAGGATTGGTGCCGCATACATTAGAGTGGACAATAGAATGGTTTGGGCTATGGAGATTCCTGTTGTTTAGAGAGAAAGTTTTTGTGTCTGTATAGTGTTCCGATTTTATATGGACTTTTTTGATGGTTTGTGAGAATTGGACTTCAAACTGTAGGTTTTTCTTAATTTCTACACCAAGGAGTTTGATGTGGTCAGAGGTGGTGATAATAGTACCATTTTTGGAAGTGATTGGGAAGGATAGAAAGGAAGGAATAGATTTGTTGGGGGGTGAAAAGAACCACTTTCGTCTTTTTGGGATTTAGAATAAGTTGGATCTGAGTAATCCAACTTTCCACTAAGCTAAAGGAATCCTGAGTGAGTTGATGTAATGTGGTAAGTGAGGGTGCAGAGCAGATAAGAGTCAAATTGTCTGCATACAGCATGAGTGTAGCAGGGTGTGTAGATTGTTAGTGAAAATCGAGAAAAGAAGAGGACTTAATATAGAGCCTTGTGGTACACATATGGTTGTTGGGAGTAGAGCAGATAGTATACCTTGCCATTGGACAGACTGCTGCCTATCTGACAGATACTTTTTAAACCAGGCAATAGTTGGAGGGGCAAAGGCTAGAGAGGCAAGGATGTCTAGAAGTAGGGAGTGTGAGACCATGTCAAATGCTTTTGAGAGGTCTAAATATATAGCAGATACAAAGTTATTGCTGTTTCTCTGTTGATTTACCTGGTTAGTAAAAGAGAGAAGAGCAGTTGTTGTGCTATGATGTTGCTGAAAGCCATGTTGTGTGGATGAGAGAAGATTGTGTGAGTTTAAAAAATTCATTACTTGAGAGTAGATACATTTTTTTAGTAGTTTAGATAGAGGGGATAGAATAGCAGTTGGATGATAATTAGAGAAATCATAGGAATTACCACCTTTGTGAAGTGGAATAATATATGAAACTTTCCATAGTTGAGAGATGTAAGCTGCCTGTATGGAGTGATTGATAAGGATGGATATGGGGTAAGATAGGGACTCAGAAGCTACTTTTAGGAAGTTAGCAGGTAGATTGTCTGCAGCAAGGGTGGTAGAAGTCAGTTTTAGGAGGAGTTTTTTAATAGAAGAGGTAGGAACAGATGAAAGAGTAAAGGAGGGGATGTTAACAGGGTATTTTGTTGAAATATCTGAAAGTTTGTTTTTGGATAGTTGGGAGGATAATGACAGGATAGATTCTGTAAAGTGTTGATTAAATTGGGAGGCTATGTCTTTAGTATTGTTGGTGGAGGTGGGAGTTGGAGTGGTGGTTTTACCTGCTTTTAACAGTGAGTTGATAATATGCCAAAATGTTTGAGGGTCTTTTGAGTGATTATTTTGGTTAGCAAGGAAATAATTCTGTTAATCCAATTTGGTTTGTTTCTTGGCCTGACTTCTGAGTTGTTGCTAGTTTTGTTTGGATAGGCTAGTGTTTTCTCTTTTCCACCTTTTCCAAGCCTTATCTCTTGACTTCAGTAGGGCTCTTGTGTCTCTACTTAGTAAAGTAGTCAATGGCCTGGTCTAAACTTAGGGTTTTGAGTGGTTCCCAGATACATTGTTTTAGAATGGAGTTAAGATTCTGTATATTTAGTTTACGGTCATCTCTGACTTCTCTAAATGCTATGGGCTTAGCTAAGTTGGTACATTTACAAAGGAGGACCGTGGGGTGATGATCGCTTAGAGTGTCTGGTAGGCATCCTGTCTGGTAGTTTTGTTTGGCGCAATTTACTAGTTTCCAGTCTCTTATAGATTGTTTTTTTTTTTTTTTATCTATTCTAGTGGGTTCTTCGATGAGTTGGGAAAAACCAAAGAGATTGATGTGGTTAGTGGGGTTGTTAGAGTTACATGGAAAACAGTCAGTATTAGATCACCTAGCAGGATGGTTTCCTGTGTAAGATTATCTGTAGTCCAGTGTAGGATTTCTTCAATGGTGGGGGAATTATTTCCTGGGGGAATGTAACAGCAGAATATATTGATTTTTTTGGTGTTGTTTATATATAGGACTGAGCCTAAGGTTTCAGCATTTTGAAATTTAGGTAAAGGGATTTGTAGGGGTTTTATGTTGAGTGTACTTTTAAAGAGGATAGCAATTCCACCTCCATTCTTGCTTACTCTATCCTGTCTTAATATATTATAGCCTGGTGGAAGGATTTCTTCATCTTGGGTGTTTGGCTTTAGCCAGGTCTAAGTAATGGTTAGTATGTCTGGGGAGTAGTGGGCTATAAATGCATGTAGGTCAGGAAGTTTGTTAGATATACTCCTCGTGTTGATATTAAGTATCGATAGGTCAGAGGTTTGTTTGGTTGATAGTAGAGTGTTAAGCGGTCCTGGGTGTGGGTGTGGGTGTATGCCTCCTGAAGTGAGTAGTTTCTTTGTGATAAACAGTATATATTTATTAGTGTGTGATACTTCTTTGCTGGATCTAAGTGATATTTTTTAGTGTAAGAAGTGATTATGTGAAACTTCTATATGCATAGTATTGAGTTGTCTTTAAGTAATGTGGCAGTGACAGGGAAATCTGAGGGTGTGTTTGATTTTGTGTAAGTATGTGTTATGTGGAATGCTGTGTTTTCTAAGGCTGTGTTAGTATGAATGGTTGTGATGTAGGTTAGGTGTGTGAGTATAAAACAAAGAATTCCTAGTCTGAGATGCATTTTTGAGAGAGTGGTGGTTGGATACTGTTGGTGGTGTGGTTTAAGTGTGGAAGAAAGAGTGAGGGTATGCTCATAGGTACTAAATTTGTATTAGTGGAGAGTTAGTATGGAAAGTTAGGCCTAACTTAAACAAATAGAAACACTTCAGTGTTTATAACACTAGCAAAGAGTTATGTAAGATTGTATAAGTAACTCCACAATGTCAGTTTACAAATTTAAAATACTTCTTATAATAATAAAATATCAGACTACAGTGTTTAAACAAGACAAAGAAAATATCAGCTCCTATTCAAGCACACTGATTATTAGGCCACGCTTCACTGTCACTTGCGAGGTGGTGTGAGATATCTGAATTATACCCTAAGATAGCAGTTATAACACTGTTTCCATGCTTCCACAGTACTACTAAGAAATTAGGCCATGCTTCTCTATGCACACTTGCAAGTGTGAGTAAGACACTAGCGTGCTTTATATTATCACGCTAATACAATATCATGTATGGTAAGGGTATTCCATGGTACATTTGGAAAGAACATTGGTATCCTTTCTAGTTCTAATATCATAAGTGTGCTCATAAATTCTGTCATGTAGATATCTTTCTGCCTTACCAAAATAAAACCCTTCACAGTGTTGGCATTGAGCACAATAAATGACTTTAGTAGAATTACAATTAGAATATCATTTTCACCCTAAACTGGACACTATTAATGACAGACAATTACCAGTTAAAGTATACTTGCAATACGGGCAGTAGCCATGTTTCACCATCCCAAAGTGCTTTGTTTGTTGTACTGATTTCTTCTTATATAAAGCTTTGAGGTTTTGCCCTTTCTTATAAACAATGCTTGGAGCCAAACCTGCATGTTCTCTAATGTGTTTGTCATCTGTCAAAATGTTCCAATTTTTAATAGGTATGCTTCTGATATGGTAGCTGTCTGGATGAAATACTGTAATAAAGGAATATTTATAATTATCATGTCCATTAGTGATATGTTTGTGTACCCATAACTGAAGGGCTAACATGATCTTGCAGTGTTGCCCCAAGGATGGGTACAAAGGGCTTCCTTTCATGAATATTCATAACGGTCATTTATTCATTAATAAAAGTAAGTGGATATTCACTTGATCATTACTTCATTAATAAAAGTAAGTGGATATCCAAATTCTGAAAATATGTCCCTTACCAGGTTGCATTCAACCTAAAACCTTTCCTCATCTGTAATCAACTGGCCAGCATGGACAAACTGGCCTTTGATGACCGCTCTCTTCTGCACTGGAGATGTGTACTTGTGTAGTGGAGAAATTTGTTAGAGTAGGGGTTTTTCCGGTAAATTTTGGAAGTAAATCTTTTATTAATATTGTCCTTTTTGAGCCAAACCTCTAGATATCCTATATGATTATCATGGACTTGTTGGGTAAATTGGAAAAAATTCTGTGGTGTTGTTGATAAACTCCAAGAACTGGGGAATGATGTCAACATCTCCATCCCACAAAATAAATATATCATCCAGATACCTATTATAGAATTTGCATGAACTATAGAAAGTGGACTCAGAGATACATTTTTTCTCCCACTGTACCATGACTGCGTTGGAAATAGACCCCCCTCATGCTGAACCCATGGCTATGCCTTTTGTCAGTAAAAAAAAAAATCTCTTTTTTGAAAATAATGAGAAAATGTTTCAGCACCAGCTCCATAAGATTTTCATACACTTTTATGATGTCTTGTTGTAGTCCTTTGTCAGCTAAAAATTCACAAATCTATTCTAGGCCAACATGATGTGCGATGATAGAATGCAAGTCTTTTATATCAGTTGTTATAAATACATATGATTCGTGCTAGGGAATGTGATTAATTTTATCCAAAAAATCCCATGAATCACAACAGATGTGTGGTGCAGTCATGAAAAATGTTTTGATTTTGACATCTAAAAATTTTGCTAGAGGATGAGTGACGGATCCTCTGGCATCTGCAATTGACGAAAGTGGTGGTTGTTCAATACAAGGATGGGCATTGCGAAGCAGGTCAGAACAATGATGCCGGACCTGCTCATAACTGCAGTTGTGCAGTCCAACATCATTCACCCTGTGGACTAGGTTGTTCCACAGGGCAGTCCACTCCTGCTGCTCATGGGTGGGCTGGCCAAACAAGACAGGGTAGTGCTTGACTAGGTGATTTATCACAATGTCATTCTTAGCAGCAGAGTAAGCCGGGAGCCTTCCATGTGACATCTTGCCTGAAAGTCATAAAGATGGAAACAAGTGTGAGCAAGTCATACAGCAAGGTTACCACACTTCTTAATACACATCACTGTCACCACCACCATATTAGTGACAACAAACTGTACACACAATTCAATAGGTATGGCTACAACTTACCTACCAGTGGGACAGATATTGTAGTGTACTACACTTTGTGCGATGTGTTTGTAGCCATGTTCCCTGTGTGGACACTATCATTACTGCCCTGTTAAAGACTATTCAACTGCATGCCATTGTCAGGGCCACTATGGTTCTATATATGCCTGTGGTATGCTTGCTATGTGATTGCTGCACATCTGACAGTCTGTGTTATTGGGGATATCTATGCATGCTGTTGGTCATGTTCCAGGATTGTGTAGAATATTACTACCCACATATGTTCTACAACAGTGACATAATATCATGTTTATGGACTAATGGACAGCAGAGCCACCTCTCCAAAATCATCTGCCCATGTTATCAGGCCACATCGCATGTGGGACCCACCCTGGGGCCTTCTCATATACTGGCCCAGCAATACCTTCTGGTGGAGCCAACTCATGGGATGTTGTCCCTCTGGGGGCACACACAGATATGATCTTGTCCCCAGAGGTCAGGTCCAGGGTCTGTTCCATAGCTGGCTCCAGAGACACATGTGGGATGTGCTACATCACCTTGAGGCACCTAGTACACATTCACAGGGTCCACATGCACCTCCTGTTCAGCCTCCAAGCCAGGCACCTTCAGGATGTGGACTGCTGTTGTGAGTAGCAGTGGGTGGGAGGCTTGTTCCCATTGTGTCCATATTTAGGCCCATGGGGGTTCCACATCACAGATGTCACACACCATCCAGGATGTTTACACACCACATGTGTCACAAACCACCCCTGTAGGCTGTCCTCTATATCTACCAACCCTAACCTCCACCACAACTATACCTTCCATACTTCCCCATATTCCCATTCCATACTTCACAGTCAAAGGCAATGTGGTCCCAACAAGGAGTTCACATGTGACATACCCATTCATGTTGCACACACTGACAACTGTAGATAGCTGTGCTTGTTGCTACATATGTGTAGATATATATGATGTATGTATGTGTTCACATATATGTCTACACATGGATATCTGTATATTTGTGGACATACATGTGTATATATATATATATATATATATATATATATATATATATATATATATATATATATATATATATATGTACACATATACATATCTATATATGGGGTACATTCAGACATCAGGTCCACAATCTCACAACACCTTCCTGCACAGCTGCACTGTTCTGCCTTGCTACAACACAGACAGGTGCCACATATGAAAACAGCCTGACATTAGGGAGGTATATGTAGGGCCAGATTGCAGGTAACCCTATTACACAGCTATAGCATTTCAGCATGCTACAATACAGGTTAACCTGTGTATCCTGCAAGTGGTGGGCTGTGGAACCCACGTGTCCATCATTATGGCATTACTTTCACCAACAGCTATTGGCCATAGTAATATACATACTTCCCATTACACAACACACACTATGATGGCTTACATCTTATCAGTCAGTACTGCTCTGCACAGTTGATGGGTATGGCCCACTACCCACATGGACACACTCTATTGTCCTTAGCAATTGTTCAGCTGAATATCATTACAACAACAACACCTGATGGCACATATAAATCATTACACATAATCTATCACATTATTAGGGACCAAGTACTACGGTCAATTACATGCATATATACTTCACATACCTGTTGTGGGAATGATGTCTCTTCTGGATAGTTTGCTGGATGGATGTTTTTTCTTTTCTGTAGTTTTCTTTTTATTTGTTGCCTATCACTCACTCTCTCTCTCTTTATATATATATGTATATATACATATATATATATGTATATATATATATATATATATATATATATATATATATATATATATATATATATATATTGGGTCTCTCTCCAGTAAATGGATTGAACTGCTTTGGATAGACTGCAGCATGGCTTTTGTAGGTGATGCACATGATCAGCTGATGCCCTCTGCACCAATCTGTGTCCTTCACTTGCTACCTGCATGCAGCATGCTGTGTAGTACTTCCAATTGCCACTGTCATGGAAACCCACTACTATAAATCCCTTCATCATGTGGGTTTGGTCCCTTTACCTTTCCTGTGTGTGGGCAGCTGTGTTACAGACAGCAGGTAGCAATACCTCTTACATGAGAACTTGTACACTCAGGCCAACTACATATTTGTATGAGGTTTCAGAAATACAGACAGTCTGTGAGTAGTGCTGCTGTATGCATTGTATAGCACTGGTGTTACAGGGTTTGTGTGTACATACTAGTTTAACATGGAATGCAGTCTGTCTGCATAGCTCTCAACTGTCAGCCTACCCACTTGATGGCCAGAGGTGTGCCTGTTATGTTTTGTCTGTCCACCACACAGATCTTGTGTCAGATATATCACTGGCAGTGTGTGTGTGTGTTGAGTGCTATCAATACATGGCTACATCCATTTGTGTTTCTAACTTCATGTGCCTCACTAAGGGCATGTTGCAGACTATCCTGTAACACCAGCGACTTGCTTAGTGTATGACAACAGTTTTTCACATATGGGCCTGTGTTCCAGCCTCTGTCCTCCACCTACATACCAGGCTTTGTCCATATGACATGATGTCAGGGGTTGTTATGTACTGGGCTGTGATTATGTCATGCTGCCATTCCTGCCATCAGTCCACTGCTATTGTGGTCCCCACACATATTGGGGGGTTGGGTCCATATATGTGCGGCCTTCATCTACACAATACATGTGTGCCCTTATGCACTCCAGAGACCAGTGTATGTAACAGTGGTATATGGCCCTGTATGTTAGTCTATGGGGATGGATGCACCATAACTAACCTAGGCTGTTACAACATGTGGGGGTATCAGGGGTAAGCTGCCTTAAGGTATCTGGATGTACATTACCATACAATTCACCTTGGGTAAATGCAGGCCTACTGCTTCCTGCCATACAGACTGCTCTGTTTGTCAGTGTGATTGTGATGGTGACAGTTATGCCTTGCTATGTAACAGATGCATCCCATTGTGTCAACTGAGGTCCTTACCCCTTAGGAATTGTCTACAGAGTGCAGATAGAAGCTGCTGGACTATACATCTGCATTACTTACTGTTGATTGATTGTTATCCTGTGGCCCAGTCTGTCTTTACTATTGTACTACTTGAAGGCCTCGGCCTGGACAGCATCATATATAAACCTTTCCAGAATACTGTATTAATATAACTGTTTCAAAGTTGCATTAGTCTGTTTATATGTATGTCAGAGCCTAAGCTTTATGACATGACAGATACAACTGTAATAGTACACAAATAAAGCTTTCCCATGTATGCAAACCTGTGTGTGGTGATATATCTTTTGACCTCTCTGTGGGTGTATGTTGCAGGCAACAATTGTCATTTGTATGGGTGGCTCATACAGTGTCCAGTTGGTAAGGTGGCAACTGTAGGCATAGTGGGTATTCTGTATTGTGTGCACCTTCTACATATGCATCTTCCTATACATATCTCTGTGTGTGTATGTATAGTTACATATATAGCTATATATATGTATATTTATGTATGTATATATATATATATATATATATATATATATATATATATATATATATATATATATATATATATATATATAAATATTTGTTTGTGTCTTTCGGCTTTTCCCGGTTAGGGGTTGCCACAGCGGAACTCCGGTCCTCTAATGATTGGCAGTAGACTTTTACGTACTGGCTTGCCAAGCCTAACGCACTACCTTCAGCGAAGGAACGCCCATTTATGTATGTCACCACACAGAAGACACTCTAACTGAGAATCGAATGGGCAACGTCTAACTGTGAGGCGACAACGCTACTGCAGCACCACCATCGCATATATATATATATATATATATATATATATATATATATATATATATATATATGCATATATGTGTCTGTGTATATGTATCTTAGGAATATTGATTGCTTCCACATTGTACATTCCCTATGGTAGCCAGACTGTACTGCATGATATGTTACTTATACCACCCTGACATCATACAGGTGGGATGGAGTACTGTTAACATCTTGTGCCCATGTTGTGTCAGGTCGTGGTCATGGAATTTGCAACAGTTGGTATTGTATTGCAGGGCAGACATGTTTGGCTGAGGGGGAGAACATTTATACGTACAGGACATATGTTGTTTGGGCCCTCTCACTCCCATTAACTGCGCATGTGGAAATACATGTTTTTATGTTCTCTTATATATCTATAGATATATGTCTGTATATCCATATATAGATATATATTTATGCTTACTATATATATCTATATCTATATATACATATATATATATATATATATATATATATATACCTATAGATGTACACATATATATCTATAGATGTATGCATATGTGTGTGTATATATATATATATATATATATATATATATATATATATATATATATACATATATAGATATGTTATATCTATTTAAATATAAATATATATACAGACACACATACATCTACATGTTTAAATACATTTCCTGTACTGTTGAATGACTGTGCTGGATGCTATGTTTGTGAAAACATCAGGGTTATGTATGTCTGACATGGCTTAGTGGTAAATCGCTATGACATGCAAGGTCCTGGGTTCGAGCCTTGCAGAGGCTGTTTATTTTATTGCTGGGCAGAACAAGGGCTGTTGGATACAGAGTGATTAAGGCACTTTTAAGCAGTTGTAAGCGGGTTTGCGTGGAGATAAGCACTGCTAACTTCCGGTTACAGTTTCTTATACCGATTTAGCTTCTCAATTGCTTAACCTGTGTAGGCATTACTTACCCCCATGCAAACAAGCTTAAACCCACTTACTGCTGCTTAAAAGTGCTTACTCCCGCTTACCCCCGCACTAATTTCTTTAAAAGAAAAGAAAAACGGGTTAATAAGAAAGTGGTGAAAAAGAAGCACAAAGAGGGAAAGACAGTAGGGAACATAGCTGGAGATGTGCAGAAAGGGTGTAGGAAAGGCCCATAGTAGTCTATTTCTTCTACAGCAACAGCTGCGCATATACACTAACTTTGGAGGTAGATTTGGACACTCAAACCCCTGAGAGAGGGGTGAGGACAACAATAATATTTTGTGATGCCAATTAGATCAAATTACATGTGTCCAGTGGACATGTGTGCAAAATGGACAGCTATGTATAGTGCATAATTTTTTTTTTTTTGGGAACAGATTGCCTTTTTTTTCAGGTGAGAGTGGGATGTTTGGGAGGGAGCATAGGTATATTTGGGGAGGTAGGTTGGGTAAGTTAACAGACAAGACAGACATGTGGGGGTAAACACCTTGCTAGGGAGGGGTGTTGGGAAATCGGAACCCATAAGCCACCTAGTGGAAACAGTGGGACTGAGTTCCCAACCCAAGGGCAGTCACCACTGCACCTTCACAGCCCTGAAGGTGGTTGTGCTGGGGGCTGAGTCAGAAAGCCAGGCCAACCCTCTAGTCACAACACGCGGCCCTTGAGCTGGCATAGCAGATCTCTGACCTCTCTGCAGAGATTGCTACGTACCATGACCCAGACCTGGTGACAGATGACAGGTTCCTGTCCATGCCCGCTCACTGGGGGGGGGGGCAAGCCCCATCCCTTGAGGCAGTTCCACTTGAAGGTGGTGCAGGACTAATGGATGAGGAGGTCCTGGGTTGTGCCCCAGATGTGCTGGTGCCCGGTGCCATGGCCAGCTGAGCATATGATACCCAAGTAAACACATGCAGTACAGCAGTTAGACCATCATTGTCAGGCTATTTTGCTTTTATCTACATACAATCTATATGAGACTCCTCCTGCCATATTCTCTGGTGTATGCAGTACTTGCGTTAAACAATACAGGTTTTATACAGTCAATTGACTTATCAATACTGTTAGATTTATTTCCTATGACAGTATATGCAAGATTATTACTAACCTGCCTTGTGCCTCAACCTCTCCAAGCGACATCCATGGGCCTCCTGGTTCACAGCCCATTCACTTGCCGCTGTGAAGGACATAAGAGCAATATTTAGCCATGCCTGTCCATAATATACATGAGCTGGCATTTATTAAACAGGTAGTGGAGTGATACTTACACAATACTGGGACCTCCCCTGTCCTCCTAGCCTCTTGGATCCACTAATCCAAGAGATCCCCCTTTCACCGCTTCAGGTCGGCATAGTGATGCCTGACCTGCTTACCAGTTCGGGGTATGCCAATGGCACTGGTGAGGTCACAAGTGAGATGGTCCCAGACTTCTGCTTTACATTGGGAACCCTGGTACTGACCCTGCAGCAGTCTCTGCTCTTGGTCTTTGACAAGGAGTCCTGCCATGACTCTGGACTCCTGGATGCTCCAATGCTGCACCCAAAAGTGCACTCCTTCTCCCATTTCAGACATGATGCCTGCAAGGGGAAGCTACAACCAGTTATGTGATGTATTCCCACCTGTTGGGTTTAAAAAGGGCCGATTTCCCACAGTTTGCCATGATTGGATGGTTTTGAAAAGGCTAAGCTATGGGCAAACCTGCTTACCTAAGGTTGGCATTATTTAAAGGTATATACCAATAGGCAAATTGAGTTAGCTGGCCTACACATTGCTTACACCTACTAAGCTGGCATGTGCAATGCTTAGCATTGCTTAATATTTACTTTGCATTATATTTGCTTTTTGGCTTTGATTTATTATTCATTACATGTTATATATATATGTCTGGTGTCCATGATTCATCCTTGTGTTTATTAGGGTCTTCAACACTTTATTACAATTACACCGCACATTTGAGCTTACTGCAGTTCTCCAGTTCACATATTTATTTTATGTAGTAGGTTATAGAACATAAGATTGTATATAGATTCCTTTCACATGATCAGTTTGATTTTACTATTGTGAAGATTTTTTTGGTGATACCTCAGTCTTATGTACTGTTGTGAAGGCATAGTGGTTAACTACTGTGACTATAGTGTACAGTGTCCTGGGTTCAAGACCTGAAAAAGCTGTTTATTTTGTTTCTGGCCAGAACAGTGGCTGTTGCATACAGAGTGATTAAGGCACATTTAAGCACTTGTAAGCGGGTTTGCATGGGTTTGCGCAAAGGTAAACTTTGCTAACCTCCTGTTGCATATGCTTACAGAGAGTTAGCTTCACTATTGCTTAACCTGTGTGCACATTGCTTACCCCCATGCAAATGGGCTTAAACTTGCTTACTAGTGCTTACATATGCTTACTCCCACTTACTACTGCTGAATTATGCTTACGCTTGCTTACTATTGCTTACCCAAACTTACCACTGCACTAATTTAGACAGCAATGTCTAATGTTTCTTTGGAAGGTGAGGGATTTGAAAGCTGTATGGTGTTATCATTCATTACACATTTTACCTTACATTTGTATCCCTGATTCCTGTGTACATATACTGTATGGGACACATGTGATCATTTGTGGAAATTGCAACATTATGACACTGACACCTCACATCTGCATTTAATACAGTACTCCAGCACACAAATATATGTTATTTCATAGGTTATGCAACTGAAAATATTGGTCATAATGTGATTTGACATGGAAAATGGAATGTGCTGCAGTGGGACTCGAACCGGGAATGACTGCTCGTAAGGCGAATGCTCTGCCCACTACACTATTGCTGTACTGCTTCATATGCATATATCTTGCTTTTTATCCTCATGTCAATTAAGCTGCATTAACCATAGCTAAGTGATTGGCAAACCCGCGAACCTACAGTTAAATTTCATGTTTCATAAAAAAAAAGTTATATTTGTTGATTTAACTATTGCTCTTGTACACGTGGGGGATGTTGCTGCGGGTATGCATACATCTATGAGTGGTCTCGCTCATTCTTTTTGGACTTGTCTACTGTTCTTCATTATAGGGGCGTGAATATTCTGGGAGCTCTGCTCTTAGACACAGCCCATGCACTCTTACACGCTCCATGTAAGATTAAGAGCTCAGGCAGAGTGCCTTCATTAATATGCATGGTGTGCTGCTGTCATGCTCCTAAATGTCCGCTTCCATGCAGGACTAAGCTAGTTCTGCATGGAAGGATAGTAAATCAGGGGGAAAATGTGCACACACACATATATATATATATATATATATATATATATAGACATATATAGATGTGTATATGTATATATATATATATATATATATATATATATATGTATATATATGTGTGTGTGTGTGTGTGTGTATGTATGTATATATATATATATATATATATATGTATATATATAAACGTATATAAATGTGTATATGTGTATATCTCTATATATATATACATATATATATATATATATATATATATATATATGTGTGTATATATATATATATATATATATATATATATATATATATATATATACATATATATATATATATATATATATATGTATATATATATATGTATCTAAAGATATGTCAAGAACATGGAGTGGAGTCATACCTCAGCACCAATAGTCTCAACCTCTTAGTGCAAGGGGATGTCATGTACATATTGCAGGTATAAATGTAGACTGGGGTTGTCTTAACAGAAATGTTGTGTGTGGGAGGTCACATCTGCTATTGACATATACGCCATCAGTTACTGACAGACATCCTAAGATCATCATAGTACAGTACCACAGATTTCACAGTAATTATCCTGTGGAACACATCATAGACATGACCAATAAATGTGGACAGTCTGACACACTCTGGTCAGTCCAGAGGTATACACAGAACCCCTTAGTGCAAGACATGTGGACCAAGCCTGACAATGTGGATGTTAACATCCATGTAAATGGGTATATCGGTTTACCTTCCTATAATCGATCACACATGATCAACCAGTCACTTAAGCTAACCGTTTCCGTGAATCCGAAACCGCAAAACATTCCAAATATCAAAATAATGTCAAATTCAACATTTCTGGCTGCACCACACCTCCACACCAGTGCTACCATGACTCAAAAAGGGGGCAAGGTTTTGCCATTCGGTTATGTGGAATTCGACTTCAGAGGCATTCGTACTTTGGGCTTCACGGAAGCGGTTTCGCCAATAGTAGGATCAACGATATGAAGGTAAACCAGGTATATCACATAAATACTGGAATACATATGCCCACACAGTTTATAATTTCACACACTCTTGTCTGTCCTGACAGATAATAACTGCTGGTGCAGATGTGACATGGCCACATACTACCCACTAGTTAGTGACATACATCTGTAGAGCATCCCACTGATTTGTCAGAAATATGACAGTTATGGTGGCCCGACAGTAATACATCTGAATCTAAATATCTGGACATAACATCACATTGTGTAAGTGCACTGAGCTGCTAGGCATATCACAAAGCACTGTGCAAACTACAGACAGACTGGCACAACACTGGCCTACATTTCTTATGGGGGAATACACTTGTACCTGCAAATATAGCAAGCTCTACAAGAATGTCACAGCACAGAGTAACAGACACCTGTGTGAAAGTGCATACCCACAACCAATGTGAACACAGCCACATATGGTAAGCGAGCTTAATATTACAGTATATAGACTGTCTGATCAACACCATCCTCATATGTGCCACTCACAAACTAACCTTACATATACTGGGCCACTACACAGTGTAGTCTGATGCCTGACTGTGGTATGGGACATGTGTGTGTTTGGCCCTACAAACATGTAAGCCAATAGGGTACCATACACTGGAGCAGCATGTAACATCAGATAGAACAGGAGCAAGAACAATGACATCTACCACAGTCTGTACAAAGGCCAAGGTGCATATTCGAAATACACACACTGTCAACAATCACCATAAGTACACAGACCTCACTACTGTACACACTACCACAGAATGTTCAGGTTATGTCCTCAAATATAACCCCTACTATACATAACATGTCTAGTAGTCTAATATCTCACTGGCTTGTTATCAGGTATGATGTCAATAAATAATGGTCTACTGAACATATGCACCTCTTACTGCATGACATATGTACAAAGGTTGACAGAGTTGTGCTGGAGGCACAAACACAGGGCCAATATTGACATGTTGCTGTGATAACCTCATACATTAACTGTTGTAACAGGGATTGTTGTGACATATGTCCGATGAGAGATATGAAGTCAATAACTCTCATGGCTGTCACCATGTACTGACTGCAATCCTCAGATCATGCTTCTGCAGTTCTAAGATAGGTAATCTGTGAGTAACACAAGACACATAAGACTCCAAACACTGGCCAGTCTGCAGATAACCCTACAGCTGGCAGTTTCCTCAACCACATAACACTGTCATGACAGGTATTAAATCATGTAGACCAGCCATATCCACACAAATCCTGTTAAACCAACATTACTTCAAATGCAGAAGAGCAAAACTTACATTCTGTAGTCATGTCTGGAACATCCCCCTCTTGTTTGTTGGCCTGCCTCCATAGTGTATGTTGTTAGAGGTATATCCCACTACCATCTGTGATGCTGTTTGCCAAATACCGACACAAAGTCCTGCTAACAGTGAATGAAAAGGGCTAACATCCACATGATGTTCCTAGTTATATGAGTGTCTTTCCATGCAATTGGCTATGAGAATGTTACCACAGCTGTTCCACATACACTCAGCTAGTTGGGGACTGTAATTCATGCACAGGCCATTAGCTGATCATGAGCATCACTTACAAAACACAAGCTGCTGCCTAAGCAAAGCAGGTGTACTTCTCCACATCCACCAGAGAGGGAGTGAGAGAGACAGAGAAAAAGTAAGCAGGGAGTGGGTAGGAGAGTAAATGCTAAGCATGTTTGTGTCACACACTTACCAATGTGGGGTTTCAAACCCCTGCCTGACTATGTATTGCTATTACATGTCTATGCAGTTATTGCATGCATCACAGAGCTTACATGTTGGAGAGTTGTCCAAAGGTATATCTGATGGTGAGTGACATCAGCAAAAGAGATAAAGGAGGGATAAGGTAGGTGTAGTACATGTGCCTGTCCACAAGACAGGTGTCAAATACGACACAGCCACACTCTATCAGGGACTCACACACATTATCACAGTTGGCATGGTCAGGATTATACTTCCTAACTAGTTTGCCACACTACAGTAATACGCAGGTATCACATGCACTACAGAGGTTATCAGGCTGATATATGGGCAAAGGGTATGTCAAGGTGTCTGACATCAGAAGGCATGCTTCAGTTGGAGGTGCAGTGAGTGTGAATGGCATCCAAATAATTATACTCCACACACAGACACAGGTTTGCCAGTACTGACATGCATGGGTGCATTGCTTCACATGTGTGTAGTGGTTGACTGTGCCAGAAGGCTGTATAAGGCTAGATAATGGGTATACCTTGACATCAGGCCACATGACAATGCAGTGTGGCTCTGGGGTGTAGTGTCTGGATTGGCTCACACAGGTGGGTATTGTATTCATCATCCACTCATCTGGGTTACTATTGTGGGTGACCAGTGCTGTGCAATGCTTGCCATGTATCTGTTAGATATTCCATAACATGGGCAGTGCCTGGGATGTGTACGCATCCCACATGCATGCTCTGTGACATGTGGAAGTGTACCTGGGGTGTCTGGGGCATGTTGTGTAGACAGATTATCAGATGTGCTATTCCTGACCTCATGTGGTGAGAAATAGCAATGGCAACCAGGTTGACTCCACACCTACACTGACAGCATGAGGCAGGTATTCACTGGTGTCAGAGGCATCTGCCCATCCAGGGCATGTGTATAAGGCATGGTATTTCCTTTGTGGATTACATTTGCTGACTCTAAAGTTGTTGCAGACGTCCATTGGGGAACATAGCAAAGAACCACTGTATGCAATGATTTGCCTATTGTAGGGATGGGACAGAGTGCCATGTCCTCTGTAGTCCACTGCAATCACACCATGGTTACTATCTGTGGGCAATATGCAGGGAACTACCAACATAGTGGTTGTTGCCTAGCTAAGTGAGTTTGTGTATGAGACATTGGTGGAGAGTGTTCTCTGGGTAATACAAGTGCCTATATTGTTCCCCAATCCATGATGTCACATGTAGGGGTATGGACTGTATACCCTAGCCTCTCTGCTGTTTGACATCTGTTGTCCTTGTAAGGTAGACATTGTGACATATAATAGGCCCACCATATAAGAAATTTGCAAAACCCTCTACATAATGAGAGCTACTTCCACAGAGAATACTAATGACAAACACAGACAGAGTCTCACAGTTTCCATGTCTGGGATTAGAACTTCTACCTAACTAGTACATCACACTACAGCATTAGACAGTTATAGCACACACCACAGAGTGTATTGGATTACTCCTTCCCCAAAGGTGCATTCTAAACTGAAAGACATCAGCAGGCTTGCCAAAGTAGTTCAATAGAAGTTGTAGTGACTGGGAATGGCCTAAAAAGCATTGATCCCTGCACAAATACACACACAAAGTTTTACAGTTGCCATGCTGGGATTAAAACTCCTGCCTAACTAGTACATCACATTACAACATTATGCAGTTATAGCACACACCACAGAGCTTACGAGGCTACTCCTTCCTCAAAGGTGTATTTCAAAGTGAATGACAACAGCAGGCTTGCCAAAGTAGGGCAATGGAAGTTGTAGTGCCTGTGAATGGCCTCAAAACATTGAACCCTACACCAACAAACACACACACACACACACACACACACACACACACACACACACACACACACACACACACACACACATACACACACACACACAAAGTTTTACAGGTACCATGTCTGGGATTAGAACTCCTACCTGCATAATACATCACACTACAGCATTACACAGTTATAGCTCACACCCCAGAGCTTACTGGGCTATTCCTTCCACAAAGGTGTATTTCAAAGTGAATGACAGCAGGCTTGCCAAGATAGGGCAATGGAAAGTGTAGGTCATAGGTTCATAGGTTCATAGGTTGGTACTAGGCTATTGGACCTAGGTCCTATACATGCCTAGCCATGACAATTTCCTGGCTATGTCTTCCCACAGTATTTTCTTCCCTGGTCCCCTGTCTAGCAGGATGACTGACATGATCCTCTGGGTCAATTTCCTATCTCCCATCCAATTGTCAAGGTTCCTTTTGTAGAGGGCCAAAGAGGCACTTTGCTTGACATGTATGGACAGTATATTCCAGAGTATCGGGGAGTCTCTGAGTCAAGAACACATCCCTCTAGCATGTTTTGTTCATTATGATGACAAAGTTTGGACTCCTGGAGCATGTGACTGTGAGGGATTTGGATTTCTTTAAGTGTAGCATGTAAAACAGCTCTGGGTTTGATATGACATTGTATGTTATGCAGAGATCACCTCTGAGCACGTGATAAGTGATAGAGTATAGCTGGATGATTTTCAGATGGTCAGCATAGGGCATCTGGTTTTGGCCTGTGATTCTTTTAGTGAGGTATGTCTACATCCTTTCTAGTTGTTGCAGATGTCTTGTGAGGTACATACCAAATGGGGCATTATAGTCTGTACTGGGTCTACTGAGAGATGACTACAGTGGGACAATGACCTCCTTTTTCCTGGATGAAAAGCCCTTAGTGATGAGGTGTGCCACATAGGTGGATTTCCTGACTGTTGTGGCAATGTGGTTATCAAAGGTGAGACCACTGTCCACCTATATCCCTAAGTCTCTTATCACACTTTAGGTGTTTAGTGTACTGCCACCTATGTGGTACTTCATGGGTACATGTCAATTCCCAAAGGAGATAACTATACATTTCTTGGTATTGAGTTTGAGGCCATGGCTCAGGCACCAAGCATCTCTTTATGTAGGGACCTTATTTAGAATATCCACATCATATGGGGATTCAGTATTGGCTCCCAGTTTGCAGTAATCTGCAAACTTTGCTAGTCAGAGTCCCTTAGTGTTGACCTGTAGTTCAGAGCAGTAGATGCCAAACAAGAGCATACCCAGGACTGAACCCTGAGGTACTCCAACTGTCACTTGTCTGGGGCTGGATTTGGAGTCACCTACTTTTTCAGTGTGGGTTCTGTCAGTACAGCAATTGACAACCCATCGGGTGATGTAGGGTTTAATGGCCAGCTTAGTACATTTATCTATGATTCCTGACTGGGGGATGGTGTTGAAGAACTTGGCGATGTCCAGATAGGCTGTGTGAACTGCCTTACCCTTACCCACAGCTCTGGAAACTGATTCAAAAAGTTAATCAGGTTCAGCAGACATGATCAGCCCTTCACAAACCCAACCTGGGTGGTATCCAGTGTTTGCAGGTTGCCAATATCTTTGTTTATAAGTTTCATGATAATACATTCCATGGCCTTGCAGATCAGGCATGTCATACTGCTGGAGCATTAGTTTCCAGGATCCAAGGTGGAACCCCCTTGTGGAATGAGATAACTGTAGCTGTGCGGCACTCAGTGGGCATGAAACCTGAGGTGTGGCTGATTAGACATGGCACGTAGGTGAGGTTCCAGTTCATTTTGTAGTTCATGTAGTACACAGCCCGGGATGTTGTCTGGTCCCATGGATGTTGTTTTCTTCCTCTGGAGAGTGTGGGTTTTACCTGTGTGGCCGTTATTATCGGAATCTGGCAATCTTTCAGTATTGAGATGGGCCTTTTAGGGCTGGGAGGGGGTGCAGTTGGCACTGAATCGATCTGCCAGGATTTTGGCAATATCCTTGGGATCAGTACATTTAATGCCATCCTGTTGTAGCTCAGAGCAGATCTGAGCAATGCCATTTAGATTCCTGATATAGCTATGGAACAACTTGCAGTAGTCTTTGGATTTTTTGGCTATTATTATGTTCATAACTAGTTTTAGAGGATTTTATGAGGGATCTCAGCTTCTTACTGAGGCTGGTAAGGGAGTGTTTTGCATCCTGAAAATTCCCTCTTTTCTGCAACAGTTTCTTCCTTTTGTTGTAAAGTTTGTTTATGGCAGGGGACCACCACCTTGGCTTCCTTTTCTTGGTGGGCAACATCTTGGTTCTATTTGGGATGGCACGATTCATGCACGAGTGGATGTGCTTGTACAGTGCCTTAGTGTAGGATTCAGCAGTCGTCCTTTCAGTTCCCATCTCCATGGGTGTCATGACGTTAGTCACGTCTGATATGTGTAGCATGAAGTTGGCTTTGGAGATGTGTGTTACTGAGGTTTCCTTACTGGATTGAGGGGGAGGGATAGGGATGTTAAGGGTGATTAGCTTATGGGCAGACCTGACCACCGATGGGGGTGACCATAGGTGTGGAGCTATGATTTCTCATGTTGGTAATGACCAGGTCTAGGATATTGGAGCCCCTGGTGGGACTATGGGTTACTTAATCCAGGGCAGTGGGAATTATGACTTCCAAGAACCGTTGGTCAAATGTGCTGATACACAGGTAGTTTTCTCAGTTAATGGGAGGGTAGTTTAAGTCACCCAATATTAGGGTGTTTGGTTGTATCGTAATATTTTCCAGTATGTTTAGAAAGGTGTAGTGGGAATCTTGGGGCATGGTAGGGGACCTGTAGCAAGCTATACAATTTGGATTGCAGTCTTACCTAGTGTAATTGGACTGGAAGTATTTCAGACGCATTCTGTTGGGCAAGTAGCCTGGTGGTGTGAATATCCTTGGTGGATATGAACACTCCTCCACCTTCAGTGTTTTGGTCATGGTTTGGTGGCTGACAGGTGTGATAAGAGCTGTGCCTGGTATTGCAGGGGTGCTCTCTGGAGCCTTGGATCAGGTCTCTGTTACTGCACAGATATCAATGATCTCCATTTTTATGGGTGCCTAGTGACTGTGAATGGCCACAAAAGCATTGATCCCTACACACACACCCACACAGTTTCACAGTTGCCATCTCTGAGATGAGAACCCCTACCTAACTAGTACATCACATTACAGCATTCCACAGTTATAGTACACACCATGGAGTCTACTAGGCTACTTCTTTCCAAAGGTGCATTTAAAAGTGAATTACATCAGCAGCCCTGGCAAAGTAGGGCAATGGAAATTGTAGTGAGTGTGAATGGCCTCAAAAACATTGACACATACACAGGCAAACACACACACAAAGTTTTACAGTTGCCATGTCTGGCAATAGAACCCCTATTTATTTGGTACATCACACTACAGCATTATGCAGTTATAGGATGCACCACAGAGCTTACTGGGCTATTCCTTCCTCAAAGGTGTGTTTCAAAGTGAATGACATCAGCAGCCTTGCTAAAATAGGGCAATGGATATTGTAGTGAGTGTGAATGGCCTCAAAAGCATTATCCCTACACAGATAAACACACACAAAGTTTTATAGCTGCCATGTCTGGGAATAGAGCTCCTATGTAACTAGTACATCACACTACAGCATTATGGAGTTATAGGATGTGCCACAGAGCTTACTGGACTACTCCTTCCCAAAAGGTGCATTTCAAAGTGAATGACATCAGCAGCCATGCCAAAGTAGGGCAATAGAAATTGTAGTGAGTGTGAATGGTCTCAAAAACATTAATCCCTACACAGACAAACACACAAAGTTTTACAGTTGCATTGTCTGGGAATAGAACTCCTACCTAACTTTTACATTACACTACAGCATTACACAGTTATAGGACATGCCATGGAGCTTACAGGGCTACTTTTTCCCCAGAAGGTGTATTTCAAGTTGATTGACATAGGCATGCTTGCCAAAGTAGGGCAATGGGGAGTGTAGTGACTATGAATGGCCACAAAAGCATTGATCCCTATGCACACAGTTGCCATGTTGGGTATTAGAACTCATACCTAACTAGTATGTCACACTATACCATTACACTGTCATAGCACATGACACAAAGCTTATAGAGTTACTCTTTCACTAAAGGTGTATTTCAAGGTGAATGACATCAGCAGGCTTGCCAAAGTAGGGTAATAGGGAGTGCAGTGTGTGTGCATGGGCCATAAACCATTTATCTGGAAGTAGACACACAACACTCAGGTAAACACAGGTTTATATTTCACAGGTACACGTATACAACTGCTAGATGAATACTGACTTGTACAGTCATGTTGCACAGTTAATACAAGCACCACAGGCACTATAGTGCTAAAGGATACCAGAGGAAAATATCTACAGTAATTGACATTTGCACATCATGTGGTTTTAGCCAACTGGATGTGTGTTGGGTGGGACAGGCCTCATGATGGGTGTCTCTTTGTCACTGACTGTCACTCTCTTCCACACATCTATGTATGTGTAAGTTTGGCCTATTATAGTGTGTTGTCCATGGATATATGTATGTATTCCTATCCAATGTGTGTGGAAAGTATGACTGGTGTGCACAAACATCTGTGACTGTCAGATATGTATAGTCCAATGTTGTTGCTAGACATGGGCTTCATTTCTAAGTGTGTGAGAATGCCCAGTATGACCTTTCAGTATTTTGTTGTCTGCCATGGGCTTTGTTTCTCTAAGTATGGGAGCATGCCCAGTATGACTATCTGTATTGAATGTGTGAATCCATTCCAGGTAGGTTGTCCTCCAGTGCAGGCTTTTGTGTTCTACACCTACAGCTAGCAACCTGTGTCTGCATTATATCTGTAGATTGGTTGACAATATGAGGTTAAATTGGCAAAGGATAGTGGGTTACTATAAGTAATTGTGTCTGTGCTGCTTCTGCTACATGGTTTTGGTGTTAGCAGAGATATTCAGACATATGTCCTGTTTTACATTGTGATGTTTTATGTCATCATCTACTGTCAGGTATACATATTTGCTTGCAGTAATTTCCTGGGGAACACAGGGTGAATGAAGCTGTGTCCAGTATTGTGGTCTGCAGCCTACATATTATTGCACAATCATGCCATTCTGGAGGGGAACCTGCAGACACTTGCTGATGGGTCTTTGTAAATGGTTCAGCACCTTGGTACAGTCATGGCTGAGGATCCAATGCTTGTACATCCATCAACATTACAGTATGGCCATATCATGCTGTGGCCACACTTCACAGCTGTACAGATTTACACAGGTTACCCAGAGCAAGGGGTCATATTACTGGTCATTACTCTTTCACATTGTGGTTTACAAGCAGGTTTGTAGCCACCCATTCCTGTGTTTACAGGCAGGCTGAGTTTCAGACTTCACACACTCAGTGGTGTCCATGCTCCTACCCCCACTCTTTTATTTTATCCTCTTCCAAACATTAGGCAAACATCATCTGATAAGTTCCCTATAGTTATCACTCCACCCTAGCAGTAATTTGGTGGTGGTCCACAGTCCATGGCAGTAGGACATGGTGGACATGTTACTGGGATTTGTCGACAGAGTTCTGTGGACTGTGTTATGTTAGTTGGGAGTCCATAACATAACGTACATTGGCAGTATGGGTGAGACACAGGCCTTTGGCAGAGGATTGTAGGGCATTTGGTAGTGATGCAGGCCATCTGTAGCAAGCTGTTGCATTGTGTCACTCCTACAGTCCCAGACTGCAAGTCACTATATTCCCCTGGGGTGACAGGGTAGGTGTGCAAATTGTTAATATCAATAGTTTCTGTCATTATTGCTCCAGTGGTGTGGATGCTGGCAGGGTGCTGCTTACAGCTAGGGACAAACCTGCATGGGACACCTCTTCAGCATGCTGCAGTCTGTGGCTATTTCCATATGGAGGTGGGGGTCATATTGTACTCATTCCCAACAGCAGGGATAAGACCTGTGAGGTACCTGTGGGTGATGGTGGGACGAGCTGTGTGCATGTGTGCTATGGACGCTACTTGCATCATACTCACAGATGTATGTGGGGCATTCCACTTATGCTGGCTTGTGCAGGGACATCAGCAGTTTCTCAATACTTCATACCTGTGACCATTGTCGTCTGCCAGTGTTTGGCCAGATGACATCGGTATTCCATACTACAAACCCAACTAATGTGCTGCTAACCTGTATGTACAATTCCAAAGGTGTGTCCATTTGACAGTAACATGTTATACACTGTCTGTCTGGGGTACTTCCACCTGTGTACTGTTTGTATGTCTGGGCCCACATTCATGCTATGTCAATCTTTCAGATGGTGACATATATTACATCTAAACAATTACTATGGCTTACTGCTGGAATGTGTCTTGCTGGGATACATTGTGTTTGGCACTGCAGTTGTGAGAACTTGGCCCTGTCATCGGCAGTACTGGCCAGTGGCCACCAGGACAAACCTCACCATGCCTACATGCTGACCACTCTCACACAATATACAACACACACCAACTTAACACACACAGCCCTGCATATTGTGCACATGCTACAATCTATCCTGCTACTTTTGCCGGCTCAGGTAATCTGTGCTCCACTGTTATTATACCTACACATACATGTTACTACATTTCTACATAGTATTGTGGGGGGAGGGGGGTAACCAGCATCCCCAACTAGGTTGCCATAAGAGATGTCCTCATTGGCAAATCTCTGGTACAGCTGCATCATATGCCAGGTGTGGGAGTTGTGATAGCTTCCAGGGCAGCCAGCACACACATTCCTTATAATGCCCTGGGCATTACACACAACCTGGCAGTTGATGGAGGGGAAGCCCTTGTGGTTGATGTAGGCCCTACCCCGCTTGCTGGGTGGTGCTTTGATGTGTATGTGCATGCAGTATATAGCAGCCATTACCACAGGGTATTCTGCTATTTGGTGGAAGAGGCACATATTGCTGGTCAACGCCTCACTGGTGTTGTGGAAATATATGTGCTCACCAGCATGTGTTGACATGGCATCCAGGAACTGGTGGAGTACCCTGGATGCTGATGCCTGTGAGATCCCCATGATATCTCCAGTTGGCCTTTGGAGGGTACCTGTGGCCAGTATTCTTAAGCCTACACATACCTTGGTATCCACTGGGATAGGTTCCCCTCTGTTGGCTGGCACAGCTGAACAATTTGCTGTAGGATGTCCCTGTCCACCCTATAGTGCTCCACTAGCTCCAGCTTATATAGCCCCTGGTAGGTTATTCTGGGTCTGTACACTCTTCTCCTTACTTTGGGTTGGTCATCACCATTCTCATCCTCACCATGCTCAGCCACTTCCACATGTTGATTTATGAGAGCTAATGCAGCCCCTATCATTTTGTTGCTTTTGTTAGGTAAAATTTCCCCACTTGTGTACACCGGTGGTGTAGAGTTTGTGGGAAAAAACAGAGGGGAAAGGTGTTTCATAGTTTATAGTAGTGTGCTGAGCTGGGCTGCTGCCTGTGTAATTTGGCTGATTCTGATACATTTCACTTGCCAGCTATGCTAGTTTTCTTTGTTTATCTTCCTACTGCTGTTTTCCCTTCCCATTGCATTCCTGTTTAAGCCCAGCAAACATAGTGCTCAGAGGTGAACGGAGCTGCTATTTCCTGGTTTACTTTTTTAATTTAAAACACGGTGCGAGGTGTGCACACCTTTTTAAGCAATGTAAATAGTGCTTGACATCTTCAGACACACACCCTTGCTTAGATCTGCCAAGCTAAGGAAAACTCAAGCCACAGGGCTCCAATAAGCTTACAGTGTGCCTGACACACCCATCTATGATGTCAGCTAGCTCTTTGGCTTGCACCATGGTCTTCCTGCACCTACACAGTTGGGTGCAGGCTAGCCATGTGGGGAAATCTGGGTTTCAGTATCATTCCCCTCATTTGCATAGGATTGCCTGCTAATGCCTGGTTACAAGTCTGACACTGAGCCTTTCCCCTTAGCAACAAAAATTCACTGGCTTTGTTGTCTTCTGCCTGCCATTGACTTTAACGGCAAAATTGTGATTTTGCAGGGAAAGCTTTTTTCAGGGTTTTTCTGTTTAATTTTCTAGCAGATCCCATTTGCGCACCACTGCCCTACACTTAAATGGTTGAAATCGGCCAAAAAATAAATAAAAGTGCAACTGTTTTCCATGCCAGTGGCCATATATTTGGCCATTGGCATGCTTTACATGTTATATACACCCTTTATTTGGAGCTGTCATGGCTCAGTTCTGTAGTTTGCAGAAATGCACTCGGTTACTAACCAAGTACATTTCTGCAGATTACACTAGTCTTGCAAGCATGACTGCCAACTTCCTGGATTACAAATTCACATCATTTGCATGTTTTTCACCTGCAAATGGGGTCATTTGCATACAGGAGCTGTATCCATGCAGGAATAGTGCAGGACCACTCATGCACGTCACGAGAGCTTGTTCCTGAATCTCTCAGTGACGATATTGCCTCCAGCAGCTCCTGCCCTATTCCTGCATGCCGTGCAGAGCATGCTGAATCCAGGGGAAAATCACCAGCACTTTAACATTTCTAATTAGCATATTTATTAGATATGATATTTAGTTAGCTCAACAATCCACATGCTAAGCAAAGTTAAACAAATACAATACAATTATTGACTTAAATAGTCTTAAAATTACCAATTCTATTGCTTATAATTTAATAGCATTTGTTACAGGATGTATTTATTTATCATTTAGAAATACATGTATATGTTTAGTTAAATGAAATATATTAAGTCTATCACAGTAAATATAGTAAAACAATAAATTTATATTCCTCATCATGAAAAATGTTTTAGCTTAAAATATAAGTAAATATTTACATATATTCTGAAGCTTAAAATCAGTTGCAAACCTTTTACTTAAAGGACAAATTGATTGTTTCATAAAAATAAAAGGCTTGCAATCAGAGAATAAAATCACTTTTTTAAGCTTTTTAATTTTAGAAGCATTTTTCTAGGAATCTAGCAAACTCTGTCTCTTGAGGGATACATTGTTCCACTCTGTTTCTTCAGTATTATTAAGGATTTTATTGGTGTTAACCAAAGTGGATACCTGTTCCAGCATGTAAAATATTTAGTTCCTTCAGAAGGAAACAATTTGATATTTACAGGAAACACCAAAGTGGCTTTAATATTGTTCTTTTCAGGTTCCTTGATCAGTGGTAAACTGGGTTACTCATTACTTGAGTGGAATAATCATTCTCAAATCTGACTACATGTTCACTTATTTTCATAGGTTGGATGGACCATGCTGTTTTTAATATTTGATCATTTTTTAAGCTAGAGATAAACTATATTTGAATGTAGCAGTGAATTTTCCTTCTTCAAAGTGGTTCTTAGGGATCTATGTGCCCTTTCAATTCTAAACATTTTAATTTTGAATGTTGGCTCTGACTTAAACATAACATGCTGGAGAGACAGATATGTGTCCAAGAGATTGCCTCTCCTAAGGAACAGGATTCCCACCCATGTGAGCTGAGCTTGTCTATTACCCAGTTTAAGTGCAACCTATACCAGTGGATGAGGAATAGGAAATTTGGCTTGGCATCCATGTCCCTTATGTACAGAGGTAGCTTATAATGCCTGGCTCTCAATGTCCTATTCTGATACAGGATATCATTATTCTTTCAGGAAATCTTGACTAGGCTTAACCCCCCCCCCCCCATGTCATTGCCTAGTAACAATCTATGAATCTATGAATCTGTAAAATACAACTTTTCAGGTAGATTTAATATTTTATGTGACAAGTTGTTAAGCAGTTTTTTATAGTGTCTCCCTAATACTTTTCAGGCATAAAATAAATCCTAATGTGATTTCATTTCAGTCTATTTTCTAAGTGAACAACTTTATTTATGAGCCAGTTATTTTGTTTTAAAAGAAATTCAGTCTAGGACTCACCTTCAGTTATTCTCCCTTCATAATCATTTAAAGTTTCTTCCATACTGCTGACTTTTGTGTCATAAGAATTTCTAAATATTATATCTTCTTTCTGATCTCTTCTTTGAAACGTTCTATTTTGATATCCAGTTTGTCTGTTTTAGATAATGCATAATGTATACTAGATATTATTGACTGCATGTCTTGTTTAACACGAGAATCCTGAGTACCATTTATTGTGTGGCTCATGTTGAAGTCTCATCTCTCATAACCAAGCATTTGAAATTTTGACAGGAAAATTGCATCTTTTGAAGAATTTGAAGCTATAAATCTTTTCTCTGACTATTAATGAATAAAGTTAGCTAACAAGTATCTCCAAATCATATTTTTTTAATTATATTTTCTGTCAGAGAAATGTTTGTAGCCACAGAGTTTTCACCAGTTGCTGGTCTCAGTTAGCCAGCTTGGCCATGCCCTCACTACTAACTTCTTGGTTCAAAGATGACTATATTATTTGGTTAAGGTACTCACTTGCTTCTATTCATAGGAATTTTCAGAATATTCAGCTTTAAAAATGAATGGGGTTACAATGTAATTGGTTCCATTGAGCAGAGAAGTATGGACACTTATGTGTCAAACCCCAGGATAAATATTTAAGTATAAACTAAACCTAAAGCTATATAACTGTTCTCTATTAATACTGTTATATCAATAAAGTGTATTAATTCCTTATACTATTTCCAGATGATGATAAAGCTCTTATCTTTGAGTGGAGTACAGAGATACTTAAAATGATGTTTCTTCCCAAGATTTTCCTCTCATCATCTATCTCAAACTGTATAATTTGCAAATGTGCTTTTAAAAGTTATTTGTGCTGATCAGAAACCTAGAATCAGTTGGAAAAAATTATATGCACCCAGTTTTCATGGTGACCTAGGCATTCTGAATCTTGCTAATTATGGGAAATCAGTGATTGGGTGGAAATACCTCAGAACCTAATGTTTGGACAAGCTGATATGTTTTATCTGGAATTTTACAACATTTTTAATGCATGCCCAAGATAGTACTCTAAATAATCTCATCAGGTATCAGACTTGGAGGCTTATAACATTGATTTTAAAGTAGCCTGATTATTGCTACCCCTAAGAGTGAATGACATAAAATAATACTACTCACTTCCAAGCTTGGGGTGAATCAACATCTCCAGATAGATAATAATCTGGCATTTTAAACAGAATGCTTTTACATTTTCCACTGTGAAGGTAACCGGGAGTAGGATTACTAAATTGGGTAATATTTTTGTAGATCATAAAATTAATGGGCTTCTACCCAGCTGGACTTTCCTGTTATTCAAATGTCAATAAATAAATGAATAATATTTGATGGTGGCAAATCTTTCAACTTTTGTCTTATCTTAGATTGGTTTTATATATATATATATATATATATATATATATATATATATATATATGTATATATATATGGATTCACTTCATAACATTGAAATATCAAACTACTGAAACTCAAAACACTGAAACCAAAATACTGAAAGCTCAAAATATTGAATACTCAAAATACTGAAACTCAAAATACTGAAAACACATATTATGCATAAACTCAGCTTAAACAACATAAATCATAACAATTTCTACCAAATATATGCAGCTGCACCCCCTGCTAATTAAATATATCAACTTCAAGATTGCACATAGTGTAGTTAAGTGCAATCTTGGAGTAGATATATATAATTAGCAGGGGGTGTGGAGGGTGCAGGGGGGCTTGCCCCCCTGCATATTTGGTAGAAATTGCTATGATTTATGTTGTTTAAGCTGAGTTTACGCATAATATGTGTTTTCAGTATTTTGAGTTTCAGTATTTTGAGTATTCAGTATTTTGAGCTTTCAGTATTTTGGTCTTCAGTATTATGAAGTTTTGTCATTTTCAGTATTTTGAAGTTTCAGTGTTATGAAGTGAATCCATATATATATATATATATATATATATATATATATATATATGTATAGAAACAAGTGTGAGATATTAGGAGCATTCTAGATACACACAAAAAAAGAGGTTTATAGGAAATATAGTTTTAAAAGCTGACCACTCCACTCTGTTATACACAAAATAGGAAGTATTAATAAAGATCAATATTATATATTCCATAATCACAATGGGAAAAAATGTCAAAAATCTTATTGTAGATACATGACTTCCCCAAAATTATTCTTTATAAATGTTTGCACATGTTGCAGTTCTCTAAAAAATTCTGTGGAAGTCAACTCAAGATTCAAGATGTCAACTGTTGGTACTACAATGTGTGTGATGCTCATTATTTGAATATTGTTTCATCTTGTGTGATAGTGTCAGGTTTGTGGGTAAAAAATATTGATGCCTTGAATTTTGTTATGAACATTTCTGTGCCAGATTCTTGACATTTTATTTTGGTTGTTTGCAATTAGTCTATTGGATGTGTTGTTGGATATAACAGACCAGAGTCAGATTAGGACAGTAATAGCTTCAGCTGTTATGACATTCTTTATGACTTGCAAAAAGATAGATATCAATTAGTTTCATGACCTGCTCATCTCATTTAACAAACTTTCATCACTAGAAATTATTGTAGACT
Organism: Protopterus annectens; assembly: GCF_019279795.1. Lineage (NCBI taxonomy): Eukaryota > Metazoa > Chordata > Ceratodontiformes > Protopteridae > Protopterus > Protopterus annectens. The sequence continues at coordinate 1,339,273,392 of NC_056744.1, read as the reverse complement.
GCTTATTTTTTGTTTTCAAAGTACAATCATGCAAATTTCATTTGCTGGTGTTAGTCTTTCATGTATATATTTTCATTAATGAATGTATAGTGTTTTCTTGGTTAATTGCTGTATGACAATAATGTTAGATTACTCCAACTTTTGATACAAAAAGAAATTGCTCTTTCAATATAAAAAAGTAGTAAACCTTAATAAAAATCAGCATTTAAATAAGCTTACCATTATATATTTCCTCAGCTAAGTAAACCAGAGTGGGTAGTACTGGGTAATATTAAATCTTTCAGAGTAAATAAAGACCTCTGGTTCTAACATCAGGCTTCAGAAGATCTCTGGGCAAACATGTAATCAACAAATAACAAACTGCAACTCAAGGTAGTTCAAAAGTATGAACACAGTGCACCTGGAGCCACAATTCATAATAAAAAGGTTGCTTTAATATTGAAATCTTGATAAAAACAAGTAAAATATAACTGCCTTCATCTTTTTAATAAAAACTTCTTTAGATAAAATCATGTTTGAAAATATGAGTCTATATATATATATATATATATATATATATATATATATATATATATATATTTATATAACAATCTAAGGAAGGGAAATAGATCACATAATTGCCAGGCCCCCAGAGATGTCATGTTTCCTTTGGGAGGATTTAAAGAGGATTTTTAGAAGATTTAAAGGACCAGGCAGGTAGAAATCTGACATGAATCATAACAAAGTTAAAGTTAGTTTATATATATATATATATATATATATATATATATATATATATATATATATATATATATATATATGTGTGTGTGTGTGTGTGTGTGTGTGTGTGTGTGTGTGTGTGTGTGTGGGTGTGCTTCTGATTTCTTTTTACATGTAAATAATGTACTGACAACATATTGCAGTCATCACATTTCTAAAGATCTCAGTTTAAAAATACAGGTGATAGATATTTGGTCATTCAAACCAGCTCAGTTAATGGGATTACGTTTCAATTGCCAGTGAAATTCAAGTTTTCCCAGATTGAGTGTCCATGGGCCCCCTCTATCTGACAGGGCAAATTATTTTAAAATGAAAAATGTAAAGGTATTTTATTGTATTTATTTATTTATTTTACATTTGTTTACTGGGATAGTCCGACTGGATACATGTCCATTTACAGTGGAGGCCTGGGGAGAAAAGCTCCACATTCAGTACAGAAAAAACAAATAGTTGAACAATATGAAACAATATGATCATCTATACAGAAGCAAAACATTGACAAAAGATAAAAATAAAACTTTTGGTATAAAAAACAAAAATTGACACTAGATAAAAAAATAAAACTTTTGATACAGAAACAGAAATTGACACTAGATAAGCATTATAACTGACTATAGACTCAGACAGAGACTACTTAGAAATCAATTAGTGTAAGTTTAGCATGAGCTAGTATAATTATTAGAAACCTGAGCAGAAAAATAATATACCTGATACTGTAGAAAAATTACAGTAGGTATAATTGGATATGAAACTATTTGGGGTGGTAGAAACAGTGAAGGTTAGGTAATGCATGGACATAGCTAGGAATCTATTAAGTGTAATTTAAGTGAGTTTTTGAACAGTGTAATAGTGGAGGCAGAAGATAAAGCAGGGGGAAGGCTATTCCAGGATGTAGCTACATTAAGGGAGAATAGTGCTTTACCTGCAGTGTTGTTAGCCTTAGAGATACAAAGGAGTGATTTGTCAGTGGAGCAAAGGGGACGATTTGATTTGTAGGGTGTGAGTAGGTGACTTAGTGCTGGGGTTCTATCGGGATGTCTCACAATATTGTAGGCAATGATTAGTTGATGGTAATTGAGTAGTTGGGGAAATTCTAGCCATTGTAGTTCCTTTAGAGCCTGACAGTGATGAATTCAGTTTTAGGAGGAGTTTTTTAATAGTAGAAGTAGGAACAGATGACAGAGTAAGGAGGGGATGTTATCAGGGTATTTTGTTGAGATATCTGAAAGTTTGTTTTTGGATAGTTGGGAGGATAATGTCAGGATAGATTCTTTAAAGTGTTGATTAAATTGGGAGGCTATATCTTTAGTACTGTTGGTGGAGGTGGGAGTTGGAGTGGTGGTTTTACCTGCTTTTAACAGTGAGTTGATAGTATGCCAAAATCTTTGAGGGTTTTTTGAGTGATTATTTTGGGCAGCAAGGAAATAATTCTGTTTATTCAATTTGGTTTGTTTCTTGGCCTGATTTCTGAGTTGTTGGTAGTTTTGTTTAGATAGGGTAGTGTTTTCTCTTTTCCACATTTTCCAAGCTTTGTCTCTTGACTTCAGTAGGGCTCTTGTGTCTCCACTTAGCCATGGTGCGAAGTTTGTCTAAAACCTAACTTTCCTAATGGGTGCGACTAAGTTTAGGGCATTAATGAAAGTGCTATTAAAGTAGTCAATGGCCTGGTCTAAACATAGGATTTTGAGTGGTTCCCAGATACATTGTTTTAGAATGGAGTTAAGATTCTGTATATTTAGTTTACGGTCATCTCTGACTTCTCTAAAAGCTATGGGGTTAGCTAAGTTGGTACATTTATGAAGGAGGTCCGTGGGGTGATGGTCTCTTAGAGTGTCTGGTAGGCATCCTGTCTGGTAGTTTTGTTTGGGGCTATTGACTAGCTTCCAGTCTAGTATAGATTGCTTTTTGCTTTTTTATCTATTCTAGTGGGTTCTTGGATGAGTTGGGAAAAACCTGGTGGAAGGATTTCCTCATCTTGGGTGTTTGGCTTCATCCAAGTCTCAGTAATGGTTAGTATGGCTGGGGAGTAGTGGGCTATAAATGCACGTAGGTCAAGAAGTTTGTTAGATATACTCCTCATGTTGATATTAAGTATTGATAGGTCAGAGGTTTGTTTGGTTGATAGTAGAGTGTTAAGCGGTCTTGGGTTTGGGTGTATGTCTCCTGAAGTGAGTAGTTTCTTTGTGATAAACAGTATATATTTATTAGTGTGTGATACTTCTTTGCTGGATCTAAGTGATATTGTTTAGTGTAAGAAGTGGTTATGTGAAACTTATATATGCATAGTATTGAGTTGTCTTCAAATAATGTGGCAGTGACAGGGAAATCTGAGGGTGTGTTTGATTTTGTGTAAGTATGTGTTATATAGAATGCAGTGTTTTCTAATGCTGTGTTAGTATGAATGGTTGTGATGTAGGTTAGGTGTGTGAGTATAAAACAAAGAATTCCTAGTCTGAGATGCATTTTTGAGAGAGTGGTGGTTGGATACTGTTGGTGGTGTGGCTTAAGTGTGGAAGAAAGAGTGAGGGTATGCTCATAGGTACTAAATTTGTATTAGTGGAGAGTTAGTATGGAAAGTTAGGCCTAACTTAAACAAATAGAAACACTTCAGTGTTTATAACACTAGCAAAGAGTTATGTAGGATTGTGTAAGTAACTCCACAATGTCAGTTTACAAATTTAAAATACTTCTTATAATAATAAAATGTCAGACTACAGTGTTTAAACAAGACAAAGAAAATATCAGATCCTATTCAAGCACACTAATTATTAGGCCACGCTTCACTGTTACTTGCGAGAGGGTATGAGATATCTGAATTATACCCTAAGATAGCAGTTATAACACTGTTTCCATGCTTCCACAGTACTACTAAGAAATTAGGCCATGCTTCTCTATGCACACTTGCAAGTGTGAGTAAGACTCTAGCGTGCTTTATATTATTATGCTAATACAATATCATGTATGGTAAGGGTATTCCATGGTACATTTGGAAAGAACATTGGTATCCTTTCTAGTTCTAATATCATAAGTGTGCTCATAAATTCTGTCATGTAGATACCTTTCTGCATTACCAACATAAAACCCTTCATGGTGTTGGCATTGAGCACAATAAATTACTTTAGTAGAATTTCAATTAGAATATTATTTTCAGTCTAAAATGGACACTATTAATGACAGAAAATTACCAGGTAAAATATACTTGCAATACAGGCAGCAGCCATGTTTCACCATCCCAAAGTGCTTTGTTTGTTGTACTGATTTTTTCTCATATAAAGCTTTGAGGTTTTGCCCTTTCTTATAAACAATGCTTGGAGCCAAACCTGCATGTTCTCTAATGTGTTTGTCATCTGTCAAAATGTTCCAATTTTTAGTAAGCATGCTTCTAATACGGTAGCTGTCTGGATGAAATACTGTAATAAAGGAATATTTATAATTATCATGCCCATTAGTGATATGTTTGTGTACCCATAACTGAAGGACTAACATGATCTTGCAGTGTTGCCCCAAGGATGGGTACAAAGGGCTTCCTTTCATGAATATTCATAACGGTCATTTATTCATTAATAAAAGTAAGTGGATATTCACTTGATCATTACTTCATTAATAAAAGTAAGTGGATATAGACATTTTAAAAATATGTCCCTTACCAGGTTGCATTCATCCCAAAACCTTTCCTCACCTGTGATCAACTGGCCAGCATGGACAAACTGGCCTTTGATGACCGCTCCCTTCTGCACTGGAGATGTGTACTTGTGTAGTGGAGAAATTTGTTAGAGTAGGGGTTTTTCCAGTAAATTTTGGAAGTAAATCTTTTATTAATATTGTCCTTTTTGAGTCAAACCTCTAGATATCATATATGATTATCATGGACTTGTTGGGTAAATTGGAAAAATTCTGTGGTGTTGTTGATGAACTCCAGGAACTGGGGAATGATGTCAACATCTCCATCCCACAAAATAAATATATCATCCAGGTATTATAGAATTTGCATAAACTATAGAAAGTGGACTCAAAGATACATTTGTCTCCCACTGTACCATTACTGCATTGGTAAATAGACCCCCCCCTCATGCTGAACCCATGGCTATGCCTTTTGTCTGTAAAAAAATCTATTTTTTGAAAATAATGAAAGTATTTTTCAGCACCAGCTCCATAAGATTTTCATACACTTTTATGATGTCTTGCTGTAGTTCTTTGTCAGCTAAAAATTCACAAATCTATTCTAGGCCAACATGATGTGCGATGATAGAATGCAAGTCTTTTATATCAGTTGTTATAAATACATATGATTCATGCTAGGGAAGGTGATTAATTTTATCCAGAAAATCCCACGAATCAAAACAGATGTGTGGTGCAACCATGACAAATGTTTTGATTTTGACATCTAAAAATTTTACTAGAGGATGAGTGACGGATCCTCTGGCATCTGCAATTGGCGAAAGTGGTGGTTGTTCAATATTCTTATGTAGCTTAAGAACCCCAAAAATGGTTAGTATAATTGGTTTGCTTACATTTAAAAAGTTAGTCATTAGCTGAGATCTGCTTATCAACAGATAAGTCCATGATATTGGATCTAATTCTGCAAGCAATATTAAGTTCATTAATTGAAGATTTTATGTAAGTATCATCTAAAACCACTTTCATTTTATTACAATAATTCATTGTATTCATAACAATAGGACCACTCCCCTTATCAGGATGCATTATCCTGCTTTCCCGTTTTTTTTGAAAACTACAAATAAGTTTGCTTTAAATCTTAGTTATGTTGTTATTCTCTGGGGTGCCTTTATATTCTGGTTTCAATTCTCTGGCCAAGTAGTTATGAATATCCAGTTCACAAATCCTCTTAAAGCATTGAATAACAGGATGGATGGGAAGATTAAGATATATGTAGGGAGTTAAGGGCTCCATTACAATTTTGAAATAATAAGTTAAAGTTTAACTTCCTAATATAGAGTATCGAATCCGTCAGGGCAGAAGCCACATCTGTTATCTTATGTGGTATTAATGTCATACCCTTTGCAAATACATTGTAACACTGTTCATCCAAAACACATTATAGAATAGTTGTACACTTTGAAAAAACCTGTTGAATTACATACAATATTGAAAAGTGGTAAAACAACACAAACCCTCTGATTGACATCATCAGTGGGAATATGGGATGCAGTTTGTTAAAATCTCCCTCTGTTCCAACTTCTCCTGCCCCTCCCAGCACTTCTCCATGAGGGTTGTCTCCATGATGAGTCCTGCTTTTGGTCAGATGAGTGTTGTTCCCATTCCCTCAACCTCTCCAATCATCTGAGTGGGGGGAAGGCTTCTTCATCTAAAAAATAATCCAAATTGGATGAACCTGCTTGATTCGGAGGCTGACAATAGGATTCTTCATTACTGTTATTATGACAGGTGTATAAAAATAGTTTTTATCCCCATCCTTGTGAGGGAGTGGGTATACTTGGCTGCTAGCATACTCCTTTCTATCCCTTGTGAGCTTTTTAATTTTCCAGTCTCTAAAGGTCTCTAAAGGTCTTCATATGTTTATCAGTACTATTAAATATGTGATTTTTAAGAATAAGGGTGATGTGCAGAGCTGTAGTAACTACAGAGGGATTAAATTGATCAGTCACAGCATGGAGTTGTAGGAAAGAGTAGTGGAAGCAAGGTTAAGAAGGGACGTGATGATTAATGATCAGCAGTATGGTTTCATGCCAGGAAAGAGCACTACAGATGCGATGTTTGCTCTGAGAGTGTTGATGGAAAAGTACAGAAAATGTCAGGAGTTGCATCGTGTTTTTGTAGACTTAGAGAAAGCATATGACAGGGTGCCTAGAGAGGAGTTCTGGTATTGTATGAGGAAGTCAGGAGTGTCAGAGATGTATGCAAGAGTGGTACAGGATATGTACAAGGGTAGTGTGACAGCGGTGAGGTCTGCGGTGGGAGTGACAGATGCATTTAAGGTGGAGGTGGGGTTACATCAAGGATCAGCTCTGAGCCCTTTCTTATTTGCAATAGTGATGGACAGGTTGACAGACGAGATCAGGCAGGAGTCCCCGTGGACTATGATGTTTACAGATGACATATGATCTGTAGCGAGAGTAGGGAACAGGTGGAGGAGACCCTGGAGAGATGGAGATATGCTCTAGAGAGAAGAGGAATGAAGGTCAGCAGGAATAAGACAGAATATATGTGTGTGAATGAGAGGGAAGATAGAGGAATGGTGAGAATGCAAGGAGTAGAGGTGGTGAAGGTGGATGAGTTTAAATACTTGGGGTCAATAGTTCAGAGTAACAGTGAGTGTGGAAGAGAGGTGAAGAAGAGAGTACAGGCAGGATGGAGTTGGTGGAGAAGAGTGTCAGGAGTGATTTGTGACAGATGAGTACCTGTAAGATTGAAAGGGAAGGTCTACAAGAGGGTAGTGAGACCAGCTATGTTATATGGGTTAGAGACAGTGGCATTGACAAAAAGGCAGGAGTTTGAGCTGGATGTGGCAGAATTAAAGCTGTTAAGATTTGCACTGGGTGTGATGAGGGTGGACAGGATTAGGAGTAAGTATATTAGAGGGTCAGCCCAGGTTGGAAGGTTTGGAGACAAAGCCAGAGAGGCACGATTACATTGGTTTCGACATGTGCTGAGGAGGGATGCTGAGTATATTGGGAAAAAGATGCTAAGGATGAAGCTACCAGGTAACAGGAAAAGAGGAAGGCCTAAAATAAGGTTTATGGATGTGGTGAGAGAGGACATGCAGGTGGTTGGGGTGACAGAGCAAGATGCAGAGGACAGGAAGAAATGGAAACAGGTGATCTGCTGTGGTGACCCCTAACGGGAACAGCCGAAAGAAAATGATGACGATTAAATATGTGTCTATATTCACTTTTATGTTGTTCATAGTTAATATCATAGATTATGCTAACTGTGTTGTTTCAGCAATAAATTCTTCAAGTTGTTTGTTACTTTATTTGATCAGAAGGTGCATGTATTCACTCCCATGTCTGTTAAATAAATGAAGTAGCTCCACATGTAACTTGGAACCTTGGACTAGTCTGGTACGCAGACCTTTAGGGACAATGTTATCCTGAATACACTCCACAAAATAAGCATTTTCCAGTTGGAGTTTCTTTATCTTTAAAAGTTCAGGTAGTGTTGTAACCAAGTCAGGGTTATTAGAAGTATGTATTCTGCTTAGAGCATTGTTTATAAGAAAGGGCAAAACCTCAAAGCTTTATTTGAGAAGAAATCAGTACAACAATCAAAGCACTTTGAGATGGTGAAATGCGGCTACTGCCCATATTGCAAGTATATTTTAACTTGTAATTTTTTATCATTAATGGTGTCCAGTTTAGACCTATAAATATTTTAATTGTAATTCTACTAAAGTCATTTATTGTGCTCAGTGTCAACACTGTGAATGGTTTTATGTTAGTAAGACAGAAAGGTGTCTATGTGAGAGAATTTATGAGCACACTTATGATATTGGAACTAAAAAGGATACCAATGCTCTTTCCAAATGTACCATGGCATACCCTGACCACTTCTTTAAATTTTTCATTTTAGAGCAATTTGTCCTGTCAGAGGGGGCCCGTGGACACTCAGTCGGGAAAAACTTGAACTTCGCTGGCAATTGAAACTTAATTCCATGAACTACCTTGGTTTGAATGACCAAATATCCACCACCTGTATTTTAAAACTGAAATCTTTAGAAAGGTGATGGCTGCAATATGTTGTCAGTACTTTATTAGTATGTAAAAAAAATCAGAAGCACATGTATAAACCAACTTTAATTTTGTTGTAACTCATGCCAGTTTTCTACCTGCATGTCCTTTTAAATCTTCTAAAAATCCTCTTTAAATCCTCCCAAAGGAAGCATGGCATCACTGTGGGCTTGGCATTCATGTGATCTATTTGCCTTCCTTAGATTGGTGTATATATGGACTCATTTATTAAAACATGTTTTTTATCTGAACAAGTTTTCATTAAGAAGATGAAAACACTTGTCTTTTACTTGTTTTTATCAGCATTTCAATATTAAAGCAACCTTTTTTTATCACAAATTGTGGCTCCAGGTGTTCTGTGTCCATACTTTTGATAGATCTCTGGGCTTCTGTTACTTATGTAGTACACATCTTGGAGTAAAGTGCCTGTACAATTCAACTTTTCAGCCTTGCTGGCCTGCAAATATAAGCATGGTGTTTTAATATTATTTACATGTATAGCAGAAAACACACTCTAAAACAATACTTTATACCTATCAATACATACACAAATTCCCTCTGTCTGAGCAGCAGCAAATCTAGTCTAGCAGGATATCACTCTTTCAAATAACACCTGGATCAGTATCCTGAACCTCAAGCATTATGCAAAATCCAGTACTTTAATTAAACATGGATATTTAGAGCTTCTTGTTACATTGCTGTGGTGGTAGGGGGTAGCGTTGTTACCTCACAGCAAGAGGTTCTCCTGTTCGATTCTCAGCTGGGCTTGGGGGTGCCTTCTGTGTGGAGTCTGCATGTCCTTCCCACAGTTGGGTAGCGTGCGAAAGACATGCTTGCGTAAATGGGCATGCCTTCGCTGAAGGTTGAGCGTCGAGCTGGCACTTCAGCATTTCGTAAAAATCTACTGCCAATCATTAGCGGACCGGAGTTCCACTGTGGCGACCCCTTACTGGGAAAAGCTGAAAGATAAACAACAACAAACAACATTTAGAACTTCTTGTTTTAGATGGACAATCAAAATCATCTTCTTTTCAGTACTCTATGTACTTTTATGTTATGTGGAATTTTGTTTCTCTGCAACTTCTTTTTTAATTTGTATTATTTAGTATACAAAATAACTATTAATATGACTGACAACAGAGCAAAATTCCTTGAACAAGTTAAGTTTTGTGGCTAAACTACAATTTTCTGCATGGTAGGCTCTCAGTAAGATTGCACATTCTTAAAACTGATGTATGCGTCACTTATAAAAGTAAACAATTGCATATTATGATTAAGATAAAATGATGTATGTATGAGAACACTTTATTCTGGAAGATCATTGTCTGACTAGCAAGAGAATTATGCCTAAATGAACAGACATTTTTTTGTGAAATATCATGTAAACCAACTTATGAGATATGAGAAGAAAATTCAGAGTTAAATTACTAATCCTAGGATTGAAAGAATTTGTCTCCATTTGCAAAAAGTACCTAACAGGAATTGGTCAATTAACAAGACAGAAAGATATTCCAGTTCAGAAACATGACTTAGCAGTAATCATTAGGACCTCATTAACTTATCATTAATGAGTCTTACTCAAACACTGCATTGTCAAATATGACATCAATAGTCTTATCGCTAGCAGTCTTTACAGTACTTTAGGCAAGGCACCCCTACACACACACACACACACACACACACACACACACACACACACACACACACACACACACACACATGCATGTTCACATGCACACGCACACACACACACACACACACACACACACACACACACACACACACACACACACACACACACACACACACACACACACACACTAATTCACATAGATTAATGATCACATGCAAATGGTCAATCATGGCACATTGAAACTGAAAAATAAAATTGTGAGGGAGCAATTAACCCTGCAACACTCACCCCCGCTCCGCACACTAAATTATACCAACTTTGAAATTGCCTTATAATGGGGAATGAACGACTTTCACAATCTCCGCTCAGGAAAAAATGGCAACTTCTTTCAAATAACTTTTGATCAGTTATACCAGCTTTTCCCAAAAATCATCAAAACACCTACATGATCACCTGCAAAAACAAATGTTCCTCCTTTTTTTGGATTTTTTTTTTTACTCAGATGATTTTTATTTTAAATTTGCAATAAACAATAAATGAAAACGTATCACAATTTACAATCAAGTTAGATAATTATTAACTATATACAGATTTACATTTAGCCTGACATTTTAAAACTTGCATGATAACAAATTACACAGATATAGTTTAATTAAAGTTAAATAGTACTTGCTTCATGAGGAGGTTAGATCCATTTGCAAAGTATCAAAGTTAGAACTTTTTTCCAAGAGTTTTTAGTTAATGGTCTAGGAAATGGTCTTAATTCTTTTTTTTATTTCCATTAAGGCTGTCCTCTTCAATAGACTTACAAATTATTCTTTGCTAGGAGCTGTGGTAGAATTCCATCTCTTTGTTATGCATTTCCTAGCTATAGCTAGTGTAGTCCAAAGTAAATGAAGGTCAGACATATTTGAAGAATAAGCATTATCAGTTATATTCAGTAATAACAAAGCCTTGGTCATGACAAAATTATCTGTATAAATCACCTGCAAGAAATTGTTAATACTTTCCCAAAAGGGTTTAATTTTTATATAATCATAGGAAATGTGAGACCAGTCAGCTTTATTATACTGTTGACATCTCCAGCATAACCCATCATTAGAAGGATTGATTTTTGAAACTTTATCAGGGGTTAAAAAGGATCTATGAAGGAATTTCCAGGCAAATATTCTCCAATAATGAGAACAAGAAGTTAATTTTACTGAGAGAAGTAAATAAGATTTATTTTTTGAGGTTAACTGAATCATATATCCTTTAGTAATATATTGCCAATATGCTGGTTTAGATTGTGTTTTGAAATTTTTTATTAGAATATATAAATATGAAGTATCATTTTCCAATTTCTTATTATTATATAAAATGTCAAACAGTCTGGATATAAAATTTGGTGTATTTGAAAAATAAGAATTATTTATTATCCTACATAAGATCCTTGGAGTACGTCAATATATTCTGTGCAGTGGTTAATGCTGTCGCCTCACAGCAAGAGGCTCTCCGGTTCGATTCTCGGCTGGGGTGCCTTCTGTGTGGAGTTTGCATGTTTTCCCTGCATTCGCGTAGGTTTCCTCCGGGTACTCCGGTTTCCTCCCACATTCTAAAGACATGCTTCTGGAGCATTTCTCCCCGGGCCTCCACTGAAAACAGGATCTGTGGAACCTAGTCGGACTTTCCCGGTCAACAAATGTTAAATTAAATAAATAAAATAAATAAAATAAATTAACCATTCATGAGAATTCACTTTGTAAGTTGACATCATATATTGCTGATTTTTTAGACAGTGTAACCAAGATTGGATTTTTCTGTTCCCAAGAGAGGAATATATCTATATGAATTCTATCTGGAAAGTTTTTAGTAATGCTGAAGGGAATTAGTGTTGCAAACCAAAGCTTTAAATCCATATTCATGTTTATAAATTTCCTAAAATAGTCAAATAAATGATTTATTAAATTTGTCCTAGTTAGTTTAGTTATATTGTATTGATTATTTAAGGCCAGTGAGTACCATAATATATTGTCCTTGTCTAGAAAAGTAGAATTTTTAAGTAAATTATTTTCATTTATTATTATAGTTGTATGTAACAATTTCCAATTAGACATATACTTTGGAATGATCCATTCAACCCCAGTTTTAAGTACTTATATAAGATTCAATATCTGGGAAATGTATTCCTCCATGGTCCCATTGTCTGATATGATGGGTATATGCAATTTTGTTTCTTTTAGGAAACCACAGAAATCTTAGCAAAACTGATGTTATTTTCTTAAGGTGAGTTTTCTCAGGAATTAACAAAGTGGCTTGCACAACATACAAAATTTTAGGGAGAAGAACCATTTTAATTAATTTTAATATATCTTCAAAAATTATAAATAACTTATTATATTTACCCACTAGAGAGTCTATTGTAGCTATGATCCTTCTATAATTAATATTCAATATATCTTGAATATTTTCACATAAGTCTATCCCTAAGTATTTTATTGTTGAGACATGTTCTTCTATGATATGATTCTTATCTATTTGAAAATCTTTTTTTTTTATTTAATAATAAGTATTTAGACTTTTGTTTATTAAATCAGAGTCCTGAGATCTTATGGAATTTCTTTATCAGATTATCTAATTCAACTAATGTTTCTTTTGAATTCAATAGTGTAAGAAGTATGTTGTCAGCAAAGAGCATGATCTTGAAGTTATATTGACCAAATATATTTATTCCTTTTATCTTTGGATTGTTTCATATTAATATTGCCAATAGTTCTATAGCTAATGCAAATAAAATGGGTGACATAGGGCATCCTTGTTTAGTACCTCTCTTAACTTGTATAGCTTCTGAGGTAAAGGGTCCTAATTTAACATAAGTTACATTGTTTTCATAATTTTTTTAATAAATGTAATGAAGGAGATGGGAAATGTATAAACTTCTAATTTTTTAATTAAATAATCCCAGTTCAAGGAAACAAAAGCTTTCTCAATATCTAGTCCAATTATTAAGGTTTCCATATTGTATTTGTTTCAATAATCAATTAATGTCAATATTCTTTTAATGTTATCATGTGGATGTCTATTTTGAATAAACCCAGTTTGGTCATAGTTGATAATTTCATTCATATGTTTTTTTTATTTTTTTAACCAATATAGACATAAATATTTTATAATCATTATTTAATAATGAAATTGGCCTATATGAGCTGCATTGACTATCATCCTTGTTTTCTTTTAAAATGGATATGATTAAGGAGTATCTCTATGAAGGAGGAATTAATGCACAAGTTTGAATTTCAGTAAATGTTTTATATAGTAATGAGGTTATATTTTTGGGGAATAGTTTGTAAATTTCTGTTATTAAGCCATCCATTCCAGGAGATTTACTAGTTTTACTTTCTTTGATTGTATCTATGACTTCTTTGTGCGTAAAGGATTTTTGTAATTCATTTTGTAAACTTTCAGGGATTGGTTTAATATTTGAAAACACATTTTCTAAAAGGGGATGTTCTGGCAAATTATTGTTATTTTTAAAATGATTTTTGAAATGACACTTGAAAGCATCTAGAATATCTCCTATTTCCAAAACTTTCTTACCTTTTTCTTCATGTAGTATATTAACAATAGTATTAGCTTTAGATGGCATTTTAACTTTAGCAGATAAGTTATGTAAGTGTTTTGGAGAGGTGGCATAAGAATTTATTTTTAACCTCTCCATGCCTAAATTAGTGCTGTGATTTAAGATTTGAATATATCTTTTATTTAAATCTTCTATTGTCTTCTTATTCTATAATAAATTAGGAGATTTTTTAGATTTAAATAATGTGAGCTTCCTTTGTAGTTCTTGAAGATTTGATTCCCATTCCTCGATTTTATTTTTATATCAAGCAATCATTTTTCCATAGATATAAGCTTTTAATGAATCCCATACCATTACTATATTCGCTTCTGAGTTGTAGTTTACATCTACAAAGAAATTGAGTTAATTCACTAACCATTGCTTAAATTCTTTAAATTTTGTAATATATGAAGGAATTCTAGTAAGAAAAGCAAGTGATTTAAAATGTATTTGCACTTTTTAGAACTAGAGAATTATGATCTGAGAGGGGGCAAGGGATTATTATAAAGGAAGTCATTTTTGTTTGAAGATCCTGGGAAATATATATCTTATCAATTCTGGTTTGGGTACCACATCTATAATCTTGATGGGAGAATACCAAGGAATTACTATCTATAACATTAAAGGTATCTTTTAATTTTAAGGATTTGGTCCATTTCTTTAGTAATTTTGCAGTAGCTGTTAGACATGGAGATTTTTTATTAGTAGTTTCAGACATATCTGTAATACAACTAAAGTCACCCCCTATTATTAAATCACCTTTAAATATGCTTGTAATTTGATCTAAATGCTTTTTGACTGTCCCCATCCCAATACCCGGAAACCAATATAGGTTTACTAGTGTCCACAACCTATTACTAAACTTCAGAATGACTATAGCTATAAGGCCCTCATTGTCTATATATTTATGTATTATTTTAGAATTTAATAAATTGTTTCTTCATAGAATTATTACCCCTCTCTTCTTTGTTTTAAAATTGGAACATGCTAAGGTCTTGAACTCACTTGGGTTCCATGTGAAATTATCATTGCTCTTGAAATGTGTTTCCTGTAAAAAAATTATTTGTGATCTATTTAAGTTTAGATATCTTAGTAAGTTAGATCTTTTATTTGAACTATTTAGACCATTAATGTTTAACGATAATATAGAAAGGTCCATATCAAATTATTTTGAGGAAATATTTAAAGGTGTCATTGACTTTACCTGAAATCATCCCCTCCTTAAAAAATAAAGTATTATTGATTAGTACATAATCAATTATCTCAGTGAAGCATGTTATCACTAAGGTACTCAGTAAGTATACATCAGGCTCAGTAAAAATAATGAACAATTTAAAAACTAAAATAAATACTAAAGTTAAAGTAGTTAGCTCATTAATCCCTACCCACCATGGAATGAAATACATTCCTAGTCCAACAGATTGAAACATCTGGTGAACTATCACTCTAACTTCTTTTTCCCATTCCTTTGAGCTCCATATATACTGTAAATAATCAAGAAGTCTAATAAACAACTATTACTGTGATTTAAAAACATTTGGTTGTAGAAGGCATTGTTTAATATGAATTAACTACTATATCATTACCATCTAAACATAGAAAACAAATGCAGTTGAATTATACTAATTATTAACTTATTCAGCTCATTGTATCAACATAACTTTCCATATTGGATATGAATTCACTTGTTTAAACACACAGACACTTTAATCCTTAATCACAAAGCTTGCAAGCAATAACATAAATTAAAAAAGAATATCACATCTTATAATATATAAACATATGCTTTCAAGAACTGTTCATCAGATTTATAAAAGAGACTGATAATTACGTTATAATCTAAATATAGGCTTAATCTTATTATATTTCAGCTAATACTTATAATAATGCTGTAGAAAGGCAGTCAAAAAATGCATATGTTTAATTTATCTAAGTGGTGTAAAGCATAGTAGTTTCTATGAATGTGTTGATCAGGTACTTATATCATTTTAGTTGCTTGTTTTACTTTACTAATGATTTTGTTAAAATATGGTTCAAACAACAATCAGATTTAATTTTATATTCTCTTGTATGGGGTATAACTAGATAAGGGAAATCTAGCTTGTTTCCTAAAGTGTGTTGTGAACGTGCTTCTGTAGGGTACGAGTATACCAACAGCCAATCAAAAGCTTATCTACTCACTGTTATGACAACATTAAACTACTCTGCAATTGTAAAGATAGGAGAAAACTTTTTCCCTAGCTCGTGCAAACTGCAGTCTAAATAGGCTTTAATAAAGCTTCATGAGCACTTATTTCCCGCTCAAACAACTGCCGTGAAAATAGAAGAGAGTGAGAAAAGAAAAAAAAAACAGCTCAAAACACTGACACTCTCCCTTGCAAGGAGCACACCACCCCTGACCCAAAGAAACCAGAGTCAGCTCACATCTTGTCCATTGCATACTATCTGACCTCATACAACACCAATTCACTCGACCGACAGTCTTCTCCAATCTGACCCGACACAACTGTACATCAGTTCCACATAATCTGCAACTACAACCAACAAAAACCGCACCATTCACTATCAGTTCAGAAGGCAAAGCAGTACATCACCAGAATTACAACAGTTCCCAGCCTCTATTACACAGAGAAATCCCACCAATTATCCCCGACAAGTAGAGATCGCCAGATATTTCAACAAACCCTGCCCAGAAAATCACTCCACTGTCAGCCAACTTCCCGAAATAGGAACAATCATCAAGCCATTCCAAGTAACAACTATTTCAGTAATGCAGCCATCTAAGAAACCCAAACCCTACTTTCAGTAACAATTTTTTCCTCTAGCTGCAACAATAGTCCCAGTCCTTGCAGCATGCCCACAATGACAGACTGGACAAGATTTCAAATAGGGCATAACCCTGGTGTACAACCCTTCTTCATCAGTGCATCTGAGGCAAGAAGCAAAAAAAAAATTTTTTCACCATAATACCAACAGCGATGATTACGACAATAATCTCCTGAAGCATACACATTGTTTAAGGCCATTGCGAAGACCCCAGCTAATTATCAATGACCGCAATGTATATATTATGCAATAGGCTGTGGGTAGTATAACAAAGGTCAAAATAAATAGGTATGCAATAATTGTCATTTATGCCAGGGAAGGAAGTTGATGTTTTAATACTGTAATGAATATAAATTAATGTGTAGTCTGTGTGTATTTGCAGTATGTTAGATCACCTCTTCCATACATTATTCTAATGCATTGACCAGAGGCAGGACATTCATTTTCGCTTAATTCAAATAATTATATACTGTTCCCAATCACAGTATGTTAGTTACTAATCGATCTAACATTTTAACATGGAATGAAATTTAGGTAGCATATTTAAAATGTAAAAACAATAATAGAAAAAAAAAACTCTTTTATATGCACCTAGACTGACAACCACACACCAGTTTGGAACAATCAAAGCCAGTCATATAAAGCATATATATATTTACTGTATCATTACTAAATGATAAGCAAGGTAAACTCCAGATTTATATTATAGACAATTTACTACATGCAATAACTGCAACTCGAAATGAGTCTCTTTCTTAATATCCTCATTCACATCAGCAGTGAGGTAATACCTTCTTGTTACTTTAATTTTAACTGACAAATCTCAATAGTGTTTCTCCATTTAAAAATGGGAACATTTCGTAGCTATGAGAACATTTCATTAATATAGCCTAAAAAGCCTATAAGTGCTACTGTATGAGACTCAGACTGAAAATAACAATAAGCATTTTAGTAGAAGGAAAATTAATTAGTTACATAATAGACATGACACTAGTAGGCTGAAAAACATAGTTATAAAACATAATAATTTAACTTTGATATTACTAGATTAAATAAATAGCTATATTAAGTAGTAAACATTTTTAACATTTATTTATTAAAACAAAGAGAAGAAGACAAACTTAATAGGATGATAAGACATATACATATTTATAGGAAGCATATCTTTTCTTGTATATATATATATATGTTTTATTTTATTATTTTTATTTTATTTTACATTTGTTGACCAGGCTAGTCCAGCTGGATATATGTCCATTTTCAGTGAAGGCCCGGGGAGAAAAGCTCCAAGACAGATACAAACAGCCAATAAGGCATTGTTACATAAGAATAAAAACAGTAAGTAGATACAGAAGATATTATACACATTTAACAGTAAATAACATAAAAACTATATACAAAGTTTAGCGCAAGATAATATGAATATGCTAGTGGTTAAAAAAAAAAATAGTATCCAGGTTCTTACTAGATGCTTATCAATGCACTACAGAGATTAAATTAGTGGAGAGAGAACAGCTATAAAATATATTAGTAGCATTAATGATAGGTTAGTCAGGGTTGGTACAAGGGCACAGCCAGTGTGTTTTGAGGAAGGTTTTAAGTTTTTGTCTGAAGAGTGGTAAGGAAGGAAGGGAAGTAAGTTCAATAGGTAGAAGGTTCCAGTTTTTCCCAGTTGTGTTTGAGAATAGAGTGTCCCCAGCCATGTTGTGAGACTTGTTGATGTTAACTAGTAGTTTATTTGAAGAACACAAGGCATTAAGATTTTTGTAGGGGGTTATGAGGTCTGAGAGTATTGGAGTATTGTTTGGCTGGTAAAGGACCTTATGGGCAATTGTAAGTTGATTGAGTTGAAACTGGTTTTGAAGTACAAGCCATCCGAGTTGATTAAGATTCTGACAGTGATGGGTTCTGAAGGGTTTACCAGTGGCAAATCTGACAATATTATGATAAGAGGTAGCAAGTTTGACAATATTCTTTTTGGATAGGTTAGTGTATATTGGTGAGGCATAGAGTAGAGTAGAGATTAGATGGGAGTGGGCAATGGTAGTTCTTGCTATTGGAGTAAGGAAGGGTTTGACTCTGTACAGGCAGCCCATTTTTCTGTTAACTGATTTTATAGTATTGTTAATGTGGGTGTCGAAGTTAAGGTTGATGTCTATTGTAATACCAAGGAGTTTGGTGGTAGAGTCTGGGAAAATGAAGGTACCATTGTTAGAATTGACTGAGATATCTATTGGTGTGGACATACAAGTAGGAGTAAATAGTAGGAGCTTTGTTTTTTTGGGATTCAGTAGAAGGCAGTGCTTTAAGAACCATGTCTCAACTATACTAAATACTTTCTGGGTTAGGCATTGCAGTTCATAAGCAGATTTAGCTGTGCAGATTAATGTAGAGTCATCTGCATATTGTATACAAGTTGCAGTGGGAATAGCCAGGTAGAGATCATTAATAAAAATTGAAAATAAGAGAGGACCTAGAATGGAGCCTTGGGGAACTCCCAGTGTGACTGGCAGGTGTGATGATAGATTATTTTCCCAGCGCACTGCATGTTGCCTATTGTTCAGGTAGGAAGTAAACCACTTTATAGATTGAGTATCCAGGGAAAGTGATTTGAGAATATTGATAAGCAATGAGTGGTTTTCCATATCAAAAGCCTTTGAAAGATTGATAAATAGTGCTGAAGAGAGTAAATTGTTATTGCGGTTTCTATTAATGGTGTCTGTAAAGGATAGGAGGGCAGTGGTGGTACTATGGAATGGCCTAAAGCCATGTTGGCCCTTAGCTAGTAAGTTGTGTTGAGTTAGATGGCCTATTAGCTGATGGTGAGTGAATTTTTCCATTATTTTTGCTAAGGGGGATAGAAGGGCTATGGGTCTATAGTTAAAATATTCATTGGAGTTGCCACCTTTGTGTAGGGGGATAATGTGTGAGACTTTCCAACAAGTAGGGATGTATCCTTCTTTGATGGTTCTGTTTATCAGGATGGATACAGGATAAGCAACTGCTTTGGCTGCTTTTTGTAGGTATTCAGCTGGGATTTGGTCAGTGGAAGGGGTACAAGGCTTCACTTTTGCTAGGAGTTTGAAAATAAAGTTAGTAGATATAGGTTGTAATAGGAAGGTAGGACGAGTGCTTGTTATGGGGGTGGGAATATTAGAGGTGTCAGGAGATAGCTGACGGTCTAGAGTTTGGATGGCATCTGTGAAGAAGGAGTTAAAGTCATTAGCAGTTTGTATGGGAGTCTCATGGTTCTCTCCTATTGGTGTTGGTGTACTGGAGTGCCCTGAATAAAGGAGTCTATTGATATTTGCCCAGAATCTTTGAGGGTTATTTTGGTGTGTTTGCTGTATTTTGTAGTAATAGTTTTTTTTGTCTAAGAGTATGGCTTTTTTAGTAGCATTTCTTATTTGTCTAAATATCTGTTGAGTAGATGAGTTTTTGGTAGTTCGCCACCTAGTCCAGGCTTTATTTCTTAGTAGGATTTTTTGCCTGGTATCTTTGGTGAGCCATGGGGCTGGTTTTGACCTAATTCTTATATTACGTATAGGTGCGTGTTGGTCTAGGATAGTTAAGAATTTAGAGGTAAAGTATTGGACAGCCTCTTCTAATAGGAGGGTTTTTAGACAAGTCCAGTTACAGACACTAAGTTCGCTCAGAAATAGTTCTTGGTTAAAATGCTTGTTGGAACGTAAAGTCCTATATGATATTGGGTGGGAGATATCTATTTTTTGCCTAATTATATAGGTTAAGCAATGGTCACTTACATCATCAGGGAAGGTGCCTACCTTGTATGTTTGGTGGTGATTATTAATCAGAATCCAATCTAAGGTGCTCTCTTTTTGGTTTGGTTTGTTAATTCTAGTTGTGGAGGTGATGGTCTGAGAAAAGCCATGAAGGTTAATATGAGAAACAGGATGCTCAGTATTGATGCACTTCCAGTCTATATTGACATCACCTATGATTAAAGTATCTTGTGGGAAGGTTGCTGTGACCCAGCTAAGAATATCCTCTAAGGTGCTAATATTATTTCCAGGAGGTAGATAAATGCAAAGGATATTTATGGATTTATTAGCATTAAGCTGAATCTTGGAAATAAGGATTTCTGCATAATTGTCCTTAGGTGGGGTATAAGGTGAGGTAGTAACTTGTAGCCCTTCTTTGAAAAGAATGGCTACTCCCCCTCCCTTTCTTTTTGTTTGGTCATTTCTTAGTATATTATATCCTGGTGGGATAATCTCATTACCTTGGGTGTGTGGTTTTAACCAAGTTTCTGTTAAACATAAAATGTCAAATGAGTATATGTCTAAGAGAGAATGGAGATGAGGAACTTTATTGTTAATGCTTTGGATATTCAGATGTGCTATCAGAAGAGAATTGGGGAGTTTAATGGGGCTGGGTGGGATAGAGAGATTGGAGGTATAAGCATCAGTAGGTAGGACATTTGCAGGGCCTGGGTTAGGCTGGATATCACCATTTTGTAAGGACTGTTTTTTAGAATGTACAGTGCATAATGTAGATTACTTATTACAAATTGATATTTCTTGGTTGAGGGATTATAGTATTTAATGTGGGATAGTCTGTAGAACTTTGCAAGTAGGCAGCTAGGTGTAGATATTATATTTATATTATTTGGAGAGATGAGTGTATGAAAGGATGTTTGTTTAGTTGGGTAGTGAAACTGAGAGCAATGTAGGTGCTCAAAGGAGGTTAAGTGGTATGCCGAGGTTATAAACGATAGTGTGGCAGTAAGTAGTTTTGCAAGTATTGACATGGATGTGGTAGACATGGTGAGAACAGTTGTTTACAGGTTATTAAAGAAAGCTAGGGAAGGTAAAAGTTGTAAAAGACAAGGTTTGAGTGGTAAGGCTAGGAGGAAAAGTAATAATTTATTTTATTTTATTTTTATTTATTTTACATTTGTTGACCGGGCTAGTCTAGCTGGATACATGTCCATTTTCAGTAGAGGCCCGGGGAGAAAAGCTCCACAAAAAATGGGTGGGATAAGTAGTTAGAGCTGCAATTGCTTAGGTATAGTAATAAGGCGAGGTGTTAATTGTATCTGAAGGTGGCAGTTAGTGATTTGTTGGTTGGAGAGGAGGGTGTGGCTAAGAAGTATACGTTTAGCGGCACTGGGGGTGGGTGGTATTTGGGTTAGGGTAGGGGAGTGAAGTGAGCCCGCAGGGCGAACAAAGTGGGGTTCAGCTTGTTCTAAGGTGTTTTCACAAAACAAACAATGTGAGAAGGAGCTCAGGTAAGTCCTGAGGTAGATTAGGCTTTAAATGAATAGTATAGACAGAGTCTAGGCAGGCTGGCAAGGTCAGTATAGTTAGGGAAATAAAAGAAGATTAGAAGAAAGTGGTGTAGCTAAGGAGTGTTACAAGTAGAGTAGGAGAAGGGGGGGAAAGAAGAAGGAGGCAGGTTGGTTGGTCCTGGTGGTGCTTAGCTCTTAGTTCAAGGGGAGTAGTATTTAATAGTTTAACATACAGGCAGAGAGCACATACATGTGTTTATTTTCCTTCTTTTAAGGTGTCAGGGACTGATAGGCAATAGCCACACAAATGATGTGGTTGGTATTTAGCTGGGGGTTCCTGAAGAGTGGATGAGAAGCCTTGGATGAAAGTAGTCCAGGGGAAGGATGTCCTTTACCACCTAAAAAAAGAAGGGGAGAGGAAGAAGGTTTGCTGTGAATAAATGCATGAGATTAAAGGTATTAATACATAGTGAGACCATTTAGATGCTTTTAATAGTTAGGTTGCAGTTGACACTTTGAGAGATTTCATAGAAGTTGGTACTTTGGATTCAGTTTTCTGTTTCTTTTTTTTTGACATCAGTCCAGCCATTTTTGTCAGTGGTTCTCTTCAGGGATGGGGATGCCCATTCCATATCTTCAGAAATGGTTATAATGTTATTGTTTTGAATGAAATGCACAGCTTCTTCCAGAGTGTTGAAGGTTCTCATCTCACGTAGGTGCATTATTTTAATTTTTGCAGGAAAGGCTATTTGAGCTTTAATATTATTCTGTTTTAGACTTTTTATTAGAGGCCATACCTTTTTTCTCTGTTCCAGCACTTTAGTGGAGTAGTCATTGTCAAATCTTATTGTGTTCTGGTTATTTTTTATAGGACTTTTCCTCCAAGCTGTTTTTAACACCAGTTCTTTGTCCATAAAAGATAAGAATTTTACTATAATTGATCTTGGTGGTATGATGGATGTTGATGATGTTGTTGCTGAAGTTCTATTCCCCAGAGCACGATGGGCCCTTTCTATTCCAAAGGAAAAACCTTCTTTAAGATTTAGAACCTCTGGTATCCAAGAGTTTAGGAAAGATATAGTGTTCCCATCTTCTGTTTCCTCAGGTAAACCAAAAATCCTGATGTTTGACCTTCTCTCTCTATTTTCAAGATCATCTAGTTTGTTAGATAACCAAGTATTTTACTTCAAGAGAAACTCTGTTTGTGTTTCCTCCTCTTTGAGCCTTTGATCAATGTCAGTCAAAGAAGTTTCAATGTTTGTTAACTTTGACTGGTGTTGCTGATGTATTTCTTTGAAGACTTTTGTTTGCTTCTGTGAGTTCTCTTTTAGGTTCTGTAGATTAATCTTAAAATCATCCATTTTTGTTGATAATTCTTGTAATGTGATAGTCACCAGTTGTAGTTCCTTTTTTAGTGTCAAGTCAGCATGAGAATTCTTTAGGTTGCTCATCTCTTCAGATGCTGTGTATAGACTTCTAAGTAATTTGACAGGAAATTTCTTTTAGAAATCCACCAAAAATTGTATTTAGTTGCTTTAGACTATTAACTAAATATTTGTAGTAGTTTTGTTAGTAATAGATAATTTAATTTCCTGAATTTAGTACTAATCCATGGAGCTCCAAAAAATGCTGCTTTTCAGTTAGCCATTCAGGCTCTGTCCCTTTTTTTTTTGGGGGGGGGGGATTTTGATGTACTCGTTTTACCATTTTGGTTCAATCATTTGTATTTCAACACTCTAGAATGTAGAACAAATATCATACACCCATTCAGACACAAATGCTCTCTCTCACACACACACACACACACCCACACACACCCACACACACACACACACACACACACACACACACACACACACACACACACACATTCTTGCCTCATATATGCCTATACAGACACACCCACATACATAATAACAGTAAAAAATCCAGAAATTGGAAAAATACTCTCTGCTCAAACAGTCCAAGTAGATTCCAAAAAAGAAAGAGAGTATACCATGGCTGCAATGCTGTACAAACTTTAATTTACCATAAAACAATAAAAGCAATAAATACGGTAAGGACTTTCACAATCTGTTATACAACTGCTTCTTCAGACCTGGCACTTCAGCCATGGTACACTCTCATTCTTTTTTGGAATTTACACCCACATACATCCGCATTCATACATACTGAGCTCCCCAACCCTAAGGCTTTGCTGGACATACCCACACCACAAATACTTCTATATGAGTGAATAGCTAACTGCTGTCTTTTCCCCCTAGAGTAAAACTGTACTTGGCTGAATGATTCAGAACTTCTCAGCTGAACAGATTGTTTGTTATTGGTATTTCTGAAGGTGATCTTATGGCTAATTAGCATTAGCCACTCCCTCACCAGTCTGAGGCAGTGGCTAATCAGACTGCTACATTAGCATGAGACTTCACCCCAGAAACACTTTCTGTACAGAGTCCTCAGTGATTGGTGAACCTTAGTGTAGGGAGATCTATGAACTGAAAAGGTATCCACATTATGCCAGTCCTTTCTGCATACCTGGTTTAGTCTTAAAAAAAAGAAGTGAGCTTCATCAGTTAAAAATATGCTACCCTATTATAAAACAAACTACTGAAACAAACAAAAAAAAAAATAATAATACTCTGTAGAAGAGATACACATTTCATTAAACAAGATGAAATATAATTTGCCTTCAGATGTGCACCGTGAACTTCTTTCATATATTAAGAAAATGACTTGCAATGTTATTACCCTGCAATGAAATCACCAGTCATTGATTTAATTTCAGACATGATATACTGGCCTTCAAGAAGATTGATTATTACAATCCCTTGTTGATATTTTCTACTTCCCATAAATGGAGTGTGTGTGTGTGTGTGTGTGTGTGTGTGTGTGTGTGTGTGTGTGTGTGTGTGTGTGTATGTGTGTGTGTGTATGCATGCGCACATATATATATATATATATGTGTGTGTGTGTGTGTGTGTGTGTGTGTGTGTGTGTGTGTATATCTATATCTAATATATATATATATATATATATATATATATATATATATATATATATATATATATATATATATATATATATATACAGACACACACACACACACACACACACACACACACATATATATCCAGACTCTTGATTCCCAAGCTAATGTCCATTAAGGTGTTTGTTCAGGCACACACAAGTAGAGACACACACACACACACACACACACACACACACACACACCCATTCTTGCCTCATACATGCCTATACAGACACACCCACATACATAATAACAGTAAAAAATCCAGAAATTGGCAAAATACTCTCTGCTCAAACAGTCCAAGTAGATTCCAAAAAAGAAAGAGAGTATACCATGGCTGCAATGCTGTACAAACTTTAGTTTACCATAAAACAATAAAAGCAATACATACGGTAAGGACTTTCACAATCTGTTATACAACTGCTTCTTCAGACCTGGCACTTCAGCCATGGTACACTCTCATTCTTTTTTGGAATTTACACCCACATACATCCGCATTCATACATACTGAGCTCCCCAACCCTAAGGTTTTGCTGGACTTACCCACACCATAAATACTTCTATATGAGTGAATAGCTAACTGCTGTCTTTTCCCTCTAGAGTAAAACTGTAC
Organism: Protopterus annectens; assembly: GCF_019279795.1. Lineage (NCBI taxonomy): Eukaryota > Metazoa > Chordata > Ceratodontiformes > Protopteridae > Protopterus > Protopterus annectens. The sequence continues at coordinate 1,339,247,978 of NC_056744.1, read as the reverse complement.
TTGGCTGAATGATTCAGAATTTCTCAGCTGAACAGATTGTTTGTTATTGGTATTTCTGAAGGTGATCTTTTGGCTAATTAGCATTAGCCACTCCCTCACCAGTCTGAGGCAGTGGCTAATCAGACTGCTACATTAGCATGAGACTTCACCCCAGAAACACTTTCTGTACAGAGTCCTCAGTGATTGGTGAACCTTAGTGTTAGGGAGATCTATGAACTAAAAAGGTATCCGCATTATGCCAGTCCTTTCTGCATACCTGGTTTAGTCTTAAAAAAAAGAAGTGAGTTGCATCAGTTAAAAATATGTTACCCTATTATAAAACAAACTACTGAAACAAACAAAAAAAAAATAATAATAGGCTGTAGAAGAGATACACATTTCATTAAACAAGATGAAATATAATTTGCCTTCAGATGTGCACCGTGAACTTCTTTCATATATTAAGAAAATGACTTGCAATGTTATTACCCTGCAATGAAATCACCAGTCATTGACTTAATTTCAGACATGATATACTGGCCTTCAAGAAGATTGATTATTACAATCCCTTGTTGATATTTTCTACTTCCCATAAATGGTGTGTGTGTGTGTGTGTGTGTGTGTGTGTGTGTGTGTGTGTGTGTGTGTGTGTGTGTGTGTGTATGCATATATATATATATATATATATGTGTGTGTGTATATCTATATCTAATATATATATATATATATATATATATATATACAGTCACACACACACACACACACACACACACACACACACACACACACACACACACACACACACACATAGAGGGATATATATACTGCAGTATTATTGTGCAGTTCCAACCATCAAAACAGTTTAGACAGGGTTTTGTTACAGGGACAAACAAAGTGTTAATGCAGTCTTGTAAACCAGGGTAAAAACAAGAAACCACACCCCTGGATTTACTATTCCTCCATGCAGGACTAGCTTAGTCCTGCAAGGAGGCAGCCGTTTAGGAGCAGGACAGCAGTGCTCCATGCATAGTAATGAGGTGCACTGCCTGAGCTCCTAATCTTACATGGAGCATGTAAGAGTGCAGGGGGCATGTCTGAGAGCAGAGCTCTCAGAATATACACGCCCCCGCAATGAAGAACAGCAGAAAGGGGTAAGAAATGAGTGAGACTGCTCATATGTGCCCACATATCCCCAACAACAGTCCCCCTTGTGTACAACAGCAAAGGTATACAGAAATAAAATGAACAAACCCGTTTCTTTTTTTTTTTTTAAATCCAATTAAAGCTAACTGTAAGTGCGTGGATGTGCCCATTGCTTAGCTATGGTTAATGCAGCTTAAATGGCTGAAGAGGATAACAAGGAAGGTATATGCAAATGAAACAGCATAGCAGTAGTTTAGTGGGCAGAGCATTTGCCTTATGAGCAGGCATGCCCGGTTCGAGACCCACTGCAGCATTTTCCATTGCAAAACACATTATGACTAATATTTATGATGCATAACCCACTAAATAACATATATTTATGAACTGGAGTACTGCAGTAAATGTACATGTGAGGTGTCAGTATTATAATGAATAAAGCACTAGTAAGTGGGTTTAAGCCCTTTTGAACAGGGGTAAGGAATGCGTGCACAGGTTAAGAAATTCTGAAGCTAACTCTCTGTAAGCATGTGTAACCGGAGGTTAGCATTGCTTACCCTCATGTAAACCCACTTATAACTGGTCAAAAGTGCCTTAATCACACTGTATCCAATGGCCCTTGTTCTGCCCATAAACAAAATAAATAGCCACGCAGGTCTTGAACCCTGGACCCTATACACCATAATCACTACAGCAAACAAATCGTCACCATAGTAAAATCAAACTGAACCTGTGAAAGGAATCAACATACAGACATATGTGCATTAACCCACTACATAACATAAATATGTGAACTGGAATACAGCAATAAGCCCAGAAGTCAGATGTAATCATAATGGAGTGTTGAAGTCCTCAGTAAAACACAAGGACTCCATACAGTGTATGTACATGTACACATGAATCTCACCCGACATCTGCAGCAATTGGAGAGACCCCAAAAGTTCCTCACCAAAAGGATAAAGGGACTCCAAAATCTGTCATATGCTGCCAGATTGAAGAAACTCCAGCTCTATTCAGTCGCATACTGTCTGCTCAGAGGTGACATGTGCCTGACATACAAGGCCATGTCCAACCCGGAATTAATGGACATGCTCCACCTCAAAAAATCCAAATCCACCAAAACCACTAGAGCAAGCGACTTGAACCTTAGCACGGATATAAATAGGACGTGCTGGAGGGATAGATTTATCACTCAGAGACTCCCTATGCTGTGGAATAAAATCCTGGTCCATGTGAGGCAGAGCACCTCGCTGACTCTGTTCAAGAGAAATCTAGACCTGTGGATGGGAGATCGTAGGTTTACCCCGGGAATCATCTCTGTGTCACTGCTGGACAGAGGCACAACAAACTAATGGGCACAGTATTTTTTCATATAAGGGGTGGCGTAAGCCACAAAAATTTGGGCTAGGCTTATAAATGCCTTAGGGCAGATAGCCTAGTATAAACCTATGAACCTATGAACCTATAATCATGGATAGCAGGCATACATATAAGATGTAATGAATAATAAATCAATGCCAAAAAAGAATTATAATGCAAAGACTAATGTAAGCAATGCTAATTATTGCACAGGCCAACTTAGGATGTGTAAGCAATGTGTACTCTAGCTAACTCAGTGTGCCCAGAGGTATACCCCTTTAAACAATGCCAACCCTAGATAAGCAGGTTTGCCCATAGCCTAGCCTTTTCAAAAGAGGCTAATCATGGAAAAAGTGTGGGAAATCAGCCCTACTTAAACCCAAGAGGTGGGAATACATCTCATAACTGGTTGTAGTTTCCCCTTGCAGGCACCATGCCAGGAAAGGGAGGAGGTGTGTGCTTTTGGGTGCAGCGCTGGTGCATTCAGGAGTCCAGAGTCATGGTAGACTCCTTGTCAAAGACCATGATAAGAGACTGCTGCAGGGCCAGTACCAGAGCTCCCAATATAAGGTGGAGGCCTGGGACCATCTCGCCCATGACCTCACCAGTGCCACTGGCATACCCCGAACTGGTGAGCAGGTCAGGCATCACTATGCCGACCTGAAGTGGCATAAGGGGAACCTCTTGGAGCAGTGGATCCAAGAGGCTAGAGAGGCAGGGGATGTTCCAGTTGTATGTAAGTATCACCTCACTATGTGTGTAATAATTGCCAGCTCATGTATATCATGGATAGGTATGGCTAAATATTCCTGTTATGTCCCCCACAGCTGCAATGGGAGGCCCATGTCAGTCACCTGGTGAGGTTGTGACATGAGGCAGGTCAGTAATACTCATGCATTTACTGTCATAGGAAATAAAACTAAAAGTCGTAGTAAATCAATTGACTGTATAAAACCTGTATTGTTCAAGGCAAGTACTGCATACACCAAAGAATATGGCAGGAACTGCTGGACAGCATGTGTATACTCTGGTATCATATGGTAATGTAGATTTGCAATCATGTAATGGTACTGTTGTATTAAGAATTGTTACCCACACCGTGCACCATACATTGAATGTGTAGGAATGCCTGTATATAACTGGTGTAATCTCCATTTAGTACAACTGAGAGACACATAGAAAACAGGGAAAATGCAGACAACAAAACCCAAATAACACATGCAACTGAGATGTGAACTGTTGATTTTTTTATCACACACAGCCATGGTTCGAATCCTGCCAGTGGTAGTAGTCTGCATACAGAATCATACCCCACAACTGTACAGATATGTCCAGAATGTCCAGTAAAGTGGCCCATATCTGTTGCCTATCAAACTGTCCTCCTGGGAAGTCAGTGGGATGATCCCAGATGTATAGGCAGCAAACAGGAAATACAACTGATTGACACACATCTATGACAACAAACCTGGCACACTAGCAACTCTCCAAAACCTTATATGACTAAGAAGCCAAGTATGTCCCATTTACACCCCAACTTGTCAAGCTGTGGCCAGAGTGTGTACAGTAACAGAGTGAGATGTATGTGCATAATAGTAATGTGGAATCTGGTACTGTGTGTGGGAACATTCAGGTAGTGCTAACAAACATTTCTCCCACAGGTCTGGCATATACCAACACTGTACCCATAAATACAAGAATTATACCCTGTACTGGTACTGTTTATATTGGTATTGTATGGCATTGCGACTGATGCAGTTGCTCTGAATAATGAGGCATTACACATTACTGTCTCCCATACTGTCCTACAAAATATTACTGTCTAAGAAATCTGTAAGGGTGTTGTAATACAAGGTCATAATGCAAAAGCACAGGGGATTAATAAGAGAGAAAGCAGATAGGAGATATACATCAATATCTATATAGCAGATGCAACTGCTGTGATGGACAGTGTTTAAGTTGTAGCAGACACAGCCATGGTCTGAATCCTTGGAGTGGATGTAGGCTGCATACAGAATCATACCCCACAACTGTATAAGTGAGGCCAGAATGTCCAGTATATGGGCCCATATCTGCTGCCTGTCCCTCTGGTAAGTCTGTGGGATGATCCCAGGTGTTTATCTGGCAAACACAGAATACAAGTGATTGTCAAACATCTATGAGAACAAACCTGTCACTGTAGCAACCCCCAAAACTGTTATGAGAGTAATATACCAAGTATGTCCTATCTACACCCCCATGTCGTCAAGCTGTGACCAGAGTGTGTACAGTAACAGAGCGAGATGTATGTGTATAATACTAATGTGTAATCTGGAAGTATGTGTGGCAGCAGTCAGGTAGTGCTAACAAACATTGCTCCCACAGGTACGTTAGATACGAATACTGTGCTGAGAAATAAAGACCAGTATAACCTGTACTGGTACTGTTCACTCTGGTATTGTAGGGAATTGTGAGTGTTGCAGTTTCTCTGAATAATAAAGTATCACTGATCACTGTCACCCACACTGTGCTACATAATATAACTCTGTAGGAAAGTATGTATATGTGTGTGTCAGGTCAATAAAGGTTGAAGAGGGCAATATTCAAGATATGTCCCGGCACACCTGCATGTGGTCAACACATGGCCAGAGTCTGTGCAGAAAGAGTTTGATAGTCATGTGCATTAACCCAGAATCTGGGAGTATGTGTAGAAACAGTTAGTGTTAACAAACATTCCCTCCACAGATATACCAGGTAAGAGGTGTATACTGCAGGTAAAACCAGTTCATGTCTAATGATGACAACAGCCATATCACTGTCCAAACTAAGGCTATAGGGTAGTGTAGTAAGACTTGTAAGGTACAGATAACAGCACTGACTAGGAAAGTAATGTGAACTATAGGAATATACTAGTTGTTAATTGACATCTTTCTCTCCCCCCCCACCATATCTGCAACAATAATCAATATAACTACCCCAGCTGGTATGTAATGACACTTATGTTCTGATAATGTCTAATTGTTTGATAAATATTTTAATTTTTCCCATGCATGTGCTATATTGAATTATTCCAACATTGGTGGCATGGTGCCATCAATGTACCTGCATGCTTTTCTTATTACCACTGTGGTCCCATATATGCATGTGTTCTGTTTGCTATGCAACTGTTCTGTATCTGATGTCTGGGTTAATGGGAATATCTTTGAATGCTGTTATACCTAACCCTGGAATGTGTTGACTATTACTAACCCACATATGATTATGAAATCTAAACACTATAGCACTTTTGGGAAGGCCAGTCCCAGCAAACCCACCTGTCCCACCTCAGCTGGTCCTGGCACCGGGCACCAGCATGTCTGGGGCCCAAGTCAGGACTTCCCTGTCCATTGGTCCTGCACCATCCTTGGGTGGAACTGCCTCAAGGGATGGGGCTCGCCCCACGGGAGTGGGTGTGGGCAGGTACCTGTCACCCATCACCAGGTCAGGGTTGTGGTACATAGAGAGATCAATCAGCAGCTTGGTGATCTTCTATGACAACTCGAGGGGCACATGTCACAACTAGAGCATCAGTCTGACTCTGTGACTCAGCCCCCAGCACAGCCACCATCAAGGCTGTGAATGTGCAGTGGTGACTGCCTATGGGTGGGGAACTCAGTCCCACTGTTTCCACTAGGGGGCTCATGGGCTTCCGATTTCTGAACATCCCTCCCCATCAAGGTGTTTGCCCCCCACATGTGTTATATAACACCCCTGTATGCGTCTTGTTTGTCTTGTCTGTTAACCTACCCAACCTACCTCCCCAAATATACCTACTACCCCTCCCCAACATCTCACTCTTATCTGAAAAAAAAGGGTCTCACTCATTACATAGCTGTCCATTTCGCACTTGTCCACTGGACACATGTAATCTGGTCTAATTGGCATCACAACTTATTATTGTTGTCCTCAGCCCCTCCAAGGGGGTTGAGTGTCCAAATCTGCCTCCAAATTCAGTATATATGCACAGCTGTTCCTGTAGAAGAAATGGGCAGCTGTGGACCTTCTCTACACCCTTCCTGCACATCCCTAGCTATTTTCCCTACTGCCTTTATTTTATTTTATTTTTTATTTATTTTACATTTGTTGACCGGGCTAGTCTAGCTGGATACATATCCATTTTCAGTAGTGGCCCGGAGAGAAAAGCTCCAAACAAAAAGAAAAAACACAATACATTTACATGTGAAAAGTAAGTAGCATAACATAGAGACAAATAGATAAAGAAAACAATGCACTTACATATTGGTTAAATAACATCACAGAATTGTCTAGATAATCTTGAACATAGATTAAATTGTGGGCCGAGGGGTTAAGTTAGTAAACTCTGGGATAGGGAAGAGACGCAGGTGGAATGAGACGTTTGAGATTAGTCTGGTTTAGGACATGGACATGACCAGTGAGACTTGAAGAATTCTTTGAGGTGATTTTTGAATTGATTAATCGAGGTCATGAGTCTTAGGTTAGTTGGTAGGGAATTCCAGAGCTTTCCGATGGAGTTGGCATAGAGAGCATCACCACCTGAGTTGTTAGATTTAATGGTTAGTACCTGGACACAGTTTGCCGACCGGAGGGATTTTAGGTTGGAGTAGGGGGTCAGTATTTTACTCAGTGAGGGGGTTCTATCCGGTTGGGTAATTATTTTAAAAGCTTCAGTGAGCTGGTTGAGTTTGAGAAGATTAGGCAGTTCTAACCAACCGAGTGTCATTAGGTTGAGGCAATGGTGAGTACGATATGGTGTTCCTGTTACAAATCTGGCTATGTGATTGTAGGCAACAGATAGCTTGTTGAGCTCACGCTTATTGAGGAACGAAAGTACTGGGGAGGCGTAAAGGAGGGTGGAGAGGAGATGAGTGCGATCAATGGTTAGTTTGGTAAAAGGGGTTAAGAAATTCTTTATTCTATACATAGAGCCGAGTTTCTTGTTTACGGACTTAATGGTTAGGTTAATGTGAATATCAAATTTCAGCTTGTGATCAATAGTCACACCTAGTAGTTTGGTATGAGAGACAGGCTCTATGATGGTTCCATTTGTGGATACCACATGGAATGTGTTGTCAGCATTTGGAGGTTCTTTACCAAGGGGAGTATTTGCAGAGGGGAAAAAGAGTAATAATTTGGTTTTCGTTGGATTAAGTATTAGTTTCAGTTCAGAGAAACATTTTTCAACTAAAGTAAAACAGTTTTGGGTCATTACTTGAAGTTTCAGGAGGGAGGCGTCAGAACAGATTAAGGTGGAGTCATCTGCATATTGAATGCAGGTATTTTTGGGGATGACTGAGTGAAGATCATTTATGAAGACGGAGAAAAGAAGAGGACCGAGTATAGAGCCCTGAGGAACACCAATGGTGTTTGGAAGTAGGTCCAATAGCCTGTTTTGCCATTGGACAGCTTGTTGCCTGCCAGAGAGGTAGGCATTAAACCAGCTTATGGCTGGGTTATCAAGATGTAGGGTTTCCAGGGTGTGAAGGAGTTGCTGGTGATTAACCATGTTGAAGGCCTTCGATAGGTCAAGAAAGAGAGCAGAGGATATTCATTTATTATTACGGTTGTTATTGATAGAGCCAACAAAGGAGAGGAGGGCAGTGGTAGTACTATGATGGGGGCGAAATCCGTGTTGGGTATAGGACAGAAGACTGTTAAGGGTGAGGTAGTGAAGGAGTTGTTTGTGAACACACCGTTCCATGACCTTAGCTATTGGTGACAAAATTGCTATGGGTCGGTAGTTGGAAGTTTCCATGGAGGTTCCTCCTTTGTGAAGAGGGATGATATATGAGATTTTCCAAATAGAGGGAATGGTAGTTTCAGTTATAGTTCTGTTAATCAAGATTGATATGGGATAGGCAATGGCATCTGACGCTATTTGAAGGTATTCCGCTGGGAGCTGGTCGGCTGCTAGGGTGGTTGGTTTTAGTTTTTTTAAGAGGGTGCATATATAGGAGGTAGGTACAGGTTGTAAGTTAAAGGGTGGGTGAGCTGGGTCTTTAGTGTGGGTTACAGGTAAGGAGGTAGTGGTAAGCTGACTGGCTAGGGCCTGAATGGTCTCGATAAAAAAAGAGTTAAAAGCGTTGGCTATTTTCTCTGGTTCTTTCCCAATAAGTTTCTCCGGAGTGGGGGTAGTAGATTTACCTGGATGGAGGAGGTTATTAAATCCAGCCCAGAATTTCTTTGGGTTATTCTGGTGTTTATCCTGGAGATGACAGAAATACTGTTTTTTATCTTAAGTAGTGGCCATTTTAGTAGTGTTTCTAAGCTGTTGAAACTTGATGCGATCTAGTGGAGTTTTGGTAGCTCTACATTTATCCCAGGCTTGGTTACGAAGTTTAATTTTAGATTTAGTTTCATTAGTGAGCCAAGGTGCTATCCGATCCTTGGTTCTGATTTGTCGGTTTGGGGCATGGGAGTTGAGTATCTTCAGGAATGTATCATTAAAGTAGGTCACACTCTCTTCTAGGGGTAGAGTTTTTAGGCTGGACCAATTACAGGATTTGAGTTCTGCAAGGAATAGATTTGGGACAAATTTCTTCTTGTTCCTGACAAGTCTATAAGTGGGAGGGTTAGTAGGTGGGCACTTATGTTTTAGTATATAGGTTATAAGGTGGTCACTGAGGTCGTTGGGAAGGGTCCCTGTGGTATAGTTCTGTGTGTCTTTGTTGGTAAGAATCCAGTCAATGATGCTCTCTTTTTGCTGAGCATTGCCATTTCTGGTTGGAGATGAAATATTTTGGGAGAAACCATATAAGTTAATGGAGTGGGGGTTTATGAGTGAGGAGTAGTGGGACCAGTTGATGTTGAAATCGCCTAGTACAATAGTTTCTTGAGGGTAATTGGAGGCTAACCAGCTGAGCGTTTGCTCAAGGTTTTCTGAGTTATTCCCAGGTGGAATGTAAATTACAATGAGATTAATGCATTTTTGGGTGTTTAGGCAGATCTTTAGGGCAATAAGTTCTATGTTAGAGACCTTTGGAGGTTGGAGTGGGTTAATAATGATATTCAGTGTATTCCTGAACATTACAACTACTCCCCCACCCCTTTTTTTGATCCGATCAGCCCTAAGGAGATTATATCCAGGTGGAAGAATCTCTTCATCCATGGTGGCTGGTTTGAGCCATGTTTCTGATAGGCACATAATGTCAGGGGAATGGGTAGCTAGCATAGCATGTAAGTTATGAACCTTATTGTTTATACTTCTTAGATTAAGATGGAATATGAGGAGGGAGTTGGTAGAAGTCCGGATGGAATTTAAGAAGTTAGAGTCTGGGGCAGTGGTAGGACCTGGGTTGGGGTGGATGTCCCCATCTATGGTGATACATGTTTTCAGGTGGTCTAAGAACCTTTGGAGTTTGAGTAACAACTTAAGATTAGATTTACTGGAGGATGGTTTGGGGTGGCGGGGGGTAAGATACACTATATTGGAGCTCAGTGTATTAGCATGGTAGAGTGAAGGTGTGATAAGGTTGTAGGGGAGGTTTGAATTTGTGGTAGTGTAACTCTTGGGGAAGGGAATTCCCGAGAGTGCTTGGTTTTCATATCTGGTTAAATAATACGGAATTAGGAGGAGTAATACTATAGGGAGGATAATAGAATATGTGGTTTTGCCCATGGTATAGTAAGAGGAAGGCCAGTGGGTATAAAGAAGCAGAAGAGTTTACTTGGTAGTTTAAGGAGGGCCGAGAGTGTGGGAGGAGAAGTGGCAGATTGAGGGGCGGTCGTGATTGGTAGAGAGCAAGGAGGAGGGGCTAACAACCTAATAAATGTAGAGGTAGTGGGGCGGATGGGATATGGGGGCAGGGTGGGGCGTGGAGCGAGCCCGAGCGAAGCGGAGCGGGGAATACACCGCCAGGAGTCTGCAGGGTCCCAAAGGTAACTATATGTAGGATCTGCAGTCTGTTTTTATAGTAAAATACTTTTCCAAGGAAAAGGACTTAGTTGTTTGGCAATGTAGTTGCTGTTGCTGGTTGTGATATAGGTACTGACTAGCTCCTGCCCGCAGAACGCATTCCTGGTTAGCAATGAATGGTACAGATAATTGTTTTTACCCTAGGCTCTTTTTAAGTGAATACAACTTTCTTTTCTTAAGGTTTAGACTAGTCTGTGCATTCGCATTGGGTTGGAGTCCGTTGATAAATCCTGGGAGCCACACGGTGAAGGAATAGTGAGGGGGGCTTCCTCCCTCTTTGTGCCCCTATTTTCACCACTTTCCTATCAACCCCTTTTTCTTTTCTTTTAAAGAAATTAGCACAGGGGTAAGGGAGAGTAAGAACTTTTAAGCAGCAGAAAGCGGGTTTAAGCCTGTTTGCACAGGAGAAAGCAATGCCTACACTGGTTAAGCAAATTAGAAGCTAACTGAGTATAAGAAACTGTAACTGGAAGTTAGCAGTGCTTACCTTCATGCAAACCCGCTTACAACTGCTCAAAAGTGCCTTAATCACTCTGTATCCAATGACCCTTGTTCTGCCCAGCAACAAAATCAACAGCCTCTACAAGGTTCAAATCCAGGACCCTGCACATCATCGACAAAGTGCTTTACCATTAAGCCATGTCAGATATACATAACCCTCATGTAGTCACAAACATATCATCCAGCCCAGTCATTCAACAGTACAGAGAATGTATTCCAATATATAGATGTATGTGTGTGTGTAAAGATATTAATATCTAAACAGATACAACATATCTATATATGTATATATATATATATATATATATATATATATATATATATATATATATATATACATACAAATGCCTACATCTATAGATATATATGTCTAGATCTATATGTCTAAATATATACAGCAAGTTATATATATATGCAAGCAGATATATATATATATCTCTATGTAGGTATATACGGACATAGTTAAATTTATGTAAGCATATATATATATATATATATATATATATATATATATATATATATATATATCTATATAAATACATTTATATATATATATATATATATATATATATATATATATATATATATATATATATTTATGGGTATATACAGACATACATCTGTAGATAACAATAAGAAAATAACAAAAACATATATGTCCATGTGCACTGTAAATGGGGTTGAGAGGCCCCAATCAATAAACATCTTGTAAGAATAGGTATACCTCCCCACAGCCAAACATGCCCGCACTGAAATACATTACCAAGTGTTGCAGATCCTATAACCAGGACCTGACATGACATGGGCACAAGATTTTAACAGTACTCCATCCCACCTGTATGACATCAGGCTGGTATCAGTAACACATGCAGTACAGTCTGGCTCCCATAGGTAATGTACAATGTGGAAGCTATCAACATCCCTGGGATACATATACACAGACACATATATGCAGATACAGATCTATACATATATATATATATATATATATATATATATATATATATATATACAGACAACCCTCTCCTCCTCTCCTCCTCTAAACAAATTCCAACACATGTGAGAGATGCAACCATATAGCCAAACTGGAGGCTAAGCTCTCTCAACTCAGTACTGGCATAACCAGTCAGGAGGAGAAGGAAACCACACTCACTACAATTCCAGTCTCACATAGACCTACCACGACAGCAAACCAAACACATAATCACACAAAAACATACTTGGAGGCTCTAAATAAAGATCTGCCTAAGCAGCAGAGACCTCCAAAGCAGACACCCAAGCAACCGCTACCCCAAAACAAAACACATGCAACACATATCTCACAAAGCCAGTGTGCCGAACAGTCACAGCCCTTAAGACTAAACAACACACCTGATACACTTGTAATAGGTGACTCTATCATCAGGCACACTGACGTCCCGCTCACCAGGCTCAACAAGGAGAGGGTCACGGTGAGCAGCCTGTCGGGCGCTAGGATCCGCCACATAACACAAGCACTCAGGTCACTCCAAGGCAAGTACAAATATGACTCAGTCATTGTCCATGCTGGTGTGAATGACCTGAGAAGTATCTCCCTGGACTACATGAAAAGAGACATAGAGGAGCTCTCTGAGCATGTAGCTCAGGCCGGTATGACCCTGACCTTGAGTAGCATCTTACCCTCACCAAGAATGATGCCACAATATGAAGACAAGATGATCAATTTCAACAATTGGCTTAAGTACTGGTGTCATTCAAAGGGGATCCAATGCCTGTCAGCTTGGGATGATATGCTCGACAAGCCACAATGCTTCACTAGGGATGGCTTGCACCTGTCACCCCTGGGCTTTCAGATATTGGCAAAGGCTCTTGCTACCCCCATAGTGCCTTTTTTAGGCAAGGCTCAAAAGACAAACCCACCTCCATAGGTATCACAAGGGATAAGAAACTAAGAGTAATGCTACTCAATGCCAGAAGTCTAAACCTCAAGATGCATGCACTTGAAACTATCCTTAGCATGGAGAACATTGATATCTGTGCAGTAGCAGGAACCTGGTTCAGGGCTCCCGAGAGCACCCCAGCACTACCAGGTTATACCTCATACCATGCTTTTCGGCCCCAAAACTTGGACCAAACCACAAAAGGAGGGGGAGTATTGATATTCATCAAAGATACCCACACCTCCAGGTTGGTGGCAAAGCACGAATCATCAGAGACTATCCATGTGGAACTAACAGTGGGTAAAACTGCCTTCCAGTTTATAGCCTGCTACAGACCACCCTCCCAAATCCACGAACCCCACTTGGCCTTCCTGAGAACACTGGA